>NW_025228172.1:52957-103232 GCF_018294505.1 Triticum aestivum | reverse complement strand
GACACTTAAACGCACCCTGGGGTTCCTTAATCGTGGAAATCACTCCGAGACCTCAAAACAGTGAGTAATAGGCCATGAAACGGGGCAGAATCGACAAAATCTGTGAGTGTTGCTGACCGGCACATAAACGCACCCCGGGGTTAAGTTCGTTAATCGTGGAAATCACTCCGGGACCACAAGACAGTGAGTAATAGTCCATGAAACGGGCTAGAATCGGCCCAGACTGCGAGTCTTGACGACCAACACATAAGCACACCATGGGGTCCGACAACCATCGAAATCACTTCGGGACCCCAAAACAGTGAGTAATAGTCCATGAAAGAGCCCAGAATCGGTCAAAATTGCGAGTGTTGATGACCGAAACGTTAGCGCACCTTGGGATTCAACAACTATGGAAATCACTTCGGGACACCAAAACGGTGAGTAATAGTCCACTAAACGGGTCAGAATTGGCCAAAACTTTGAGTGTTGATGAGGGACACGTAAACTCAACCTAGGGATCGTCAATCGTGAAAATCGCTCTGGGTCCCCAAAACGGTGAGTAATAGTGCACGAAACAGACCAGAATCGGCGAAAATTGTGAGTGCTGATGACCGACACGTAAACGCACCCAGGGGTTCGTCAATCGTGGAAATCACTTCGGGAACCCAAAACTGAGTAATAGTCCAAGAAACGGGCCAAAATCGGCCCAGACTGCGATTCTTGACGACCAACACGTAAGCACACCTTGGGGTTCGACAACCATGGAAATCGCTTTGGGACCCCAAAACAGTGAGTAATAGGCCATGAAACAGGCCAGAATTGGCCAAAACTACGAGTGTTGATGACCGACACGTAAGCGCACCTCGGGGTTCAGCAACTATGGAAATCGCTTCGGTACACCAAAACGGCGAGTAATAGTCCACGAAACGGGTCAGAATTGGCCAAAACTTTGAGTGTTGACGACGGACACGTAAACGCACCCCGGGGATCGTCAATCGTGGAAATCGCTTTGGGACCCCAAAACAGTGAGTAATAGTACACGAAGCGGACCAGAATCGGCCAAAATAGTGAGTGCTGATGACCGACACTTAAACGCACCCTGTGTTCCTTAATCGTGGAAATCACTCCGAGACCTCAAAACAGTGTGTAATAGGCCATGAAACGGGGCAGAATCGACAAAAACTGTGAGTGTTGCTGACCGGCACATAAACGCACCCCGGGGTTAAGTTCGTTAATCGTGGAAATCACTCCGGGACCACAAGACAGTGAGTAATAGTCCATGAAACGGGCTAGAATCGGCCCAGACTGCGAGTCTTGACGACCAACACATAAGCACACCATGGGGTCCGACAACCATGGAAATCACTTCGGGACCCCAAAACAGTGAGTAATAGTCCATGAAAGAGCCCAGAATCGGTCAAAACTGCGAGTGTTGATGACCGACACGTTAGCGCACCTTGGGATTCAACAACTATGGAAATCACTTCGGGACACCAAAACGGTGAGTAATAGTCCACTAAACGGGTCAGAATTGGCCAAAACTTTGAGTGTTGATGAGGGACACGTAAACTCAACCTAGGGATCGTCAATCGTGAAAATCGCTCTGGGTCCCCAAAACGGTGAGTAATAGTGCACGAAACAGACCAGAATCGGCCAAAATTGTGAGTGCTGATGACCGACACGTAAACGCACCCAGGGGTTCGTCAATCGTGGAAATCACTTCGGGAACCCAAAACTGAGTAATAGTCCAAGAAACGGGCCAAAATCGGCCCAGACTGCGATTCTTGACGACCAACACGTAAGCACACCTTGGGGTTCGACAACCATGGAAATCGCTTTGGGACCCCAAAACAGTGAGTAATAGGCCATGAAACAGGCCAGAATTGGCCAAAACTACGAGTGCTGATGACCGACATGTAAGCGCACCTCGGGGTTCAACAACTATGGAAATCGCTTCGGTATACCAAAACGGCGAGTAATAGTCCATGAAACGGGTCAGAATTGGCCAAAACTTTCAGTGTTGACGACGGACACGTAAACGCACCCCGGGGATCGTCAATCATGGAAATCGCTTTGGGACCCCAAAACAGTGAGTAATAGTACACGAAACGGACCAGAATCGGCCAAAATAGTGAGTGCTGATGACCGACACTTAAACGCACCCTGGGGTTCCTTAATCGTGGAAATCACTCCGAGACCTCAAAACAGTGAGTAATAGGCCATGAAACGGGGCAGAATCGACAAAATCTGTGAGTGTTGCTGACCGGCACATAAACGCACCCCGGGGTTAAGTTCGTTAATCGTGGAAATCACTCCGGGACCACAAGACAGTGAGTAATAGTCCATGAAACGGGCTAGAATCGGCCCAGACTGCGAGTCTTGACGACCAACACATAAGCACACCATGGGGTCCGACAACCATGGAAATCACTTCGGGACCCCAAAACAGTGAGTAATAGTCCATGAAAGAGCCCAGAATCGGTCAAAACTGCGAGTGTTGATGACCGACACGTTAGCGCACCTTGGGATTCAACAACTATGGAAATCACTTCGGGACACCAAAACGGTGAGTAATAGTCCACTAAACGGGTCAGAATTGGCCAAAACTTTGAGTGTTGATGAGGGACACATAAACTCAACCTAGGGATCGTCAATCGTGAAAATCGCTCTGGGTCCCCAAAACGGTGAGTAATAGTGCACGAAACAGACCAGAATCGGCCAAAATTGTGAGTGCTGATGACCGACACGTAAACGCACCCAGGGGTTCGTCAATCGTGGAAATCACTTCGGGAACCCAAAACTGAGTAATAGTCCAAGAAACGGGCCAAAATCGGCCCAGACTGCGATTCATGACGACCAACACGTAAGCACACCTTGGGGTTCGACAACCATGGAAATCGCTTTGGGACCCCAAAACAGTGAGTAATAGGCCATGAAACAGGCCAGAATTGGCCAAAACTACGAGTGTTGATGACCGACACGTAAGCGCACCTCGGGGTTCAACAACTATGGAAATCGCTTCGGTACACCAAAACGGCGAGTAATAGTCCACGAAACGGGTCAGAATTGGCCAAAACTTTGAGTGTTGACGACGGACACGTAAATGCACCCCGGGGATCGTCAATCGTGGAAATCGCTTTGGGACCCCAAAACAGTGAGTAATAGTACACGAAACGGACCAGAATCAGCCAAAATAGTGAGTGCTGATGACCGACACTTAAACGCACCCTGGGGTTCCTTAATCGTGGAAATCACTCCGAGACCTCAAAACAGTGAGTAATAGGCCATGAAACGGGGCAGAATCGACAAAATCTGTGAGTGTTGCTGACCGGCACATAAACGCACCCCTGGGTTAAGTTCGTTAATCGTGGAAATCACTCCGGGACCACAAGACAGTGAGTAATAGTCCATGAAACGGGCTAGAATCGGCCCAGACTGCGAGTCTTGACGACCAACACATAAGCACACCATGGGGTCCGACAACCATGGAAATCACTTCGGGACCCCAAAACAGTGAGTAATAGTCCATGAAAGAGCCCAGAATCGGTCAAAACTGCGAGTGTTGATGACCGACACGTTAGCGCACCTTGGGATTCAACAACTATGGAAATCACTTCGGGACACCAAAACGGTGAGTAATAGTCCACTAAACGGGTCAGAATTGGCCAAAACTTTGAGTGTTGATGAGGGACACATAAACTCAACCTAGGGATCGTCAATCGTGAAAATCGCTCTGGGTCCCCAAAACGGTGAGTAATAGTGCACGAAACAGACCAGAATCGGCCAAAATTGTGAGTGCTGATGACCGACACGTAAACGCACCCAGGGGTTCGTCAATCGTGGAAATCACTTCGGGAACCCAAAACTGAGTAATAGTCCAAGAAACGGGCCAAAATCGGCCCAGACTGCGATTCTTGACGACCAACACGTAAGCACACCTTGGGGTTCGACAACCATGGAAATCGCTTTGGGACCCCAAAACAGTGAGTAATAGGCCATGAAACAGGCCAGAATTGGCCAAAACTACGAGTGTTGATGACCGACACGTAAGCGCACCTCGGGGTTCAACAACTATGGAAATCGCTTCGGTACACCAAAACGGCGAGTAATAGTCCACGAAACGGGTCAGAATTGGCCAAAACTTTGAGTGTTGACGACGGACACGTAAATGCACCCCGGGGATCGTCAATCGTGGAAATCGCTTTGGGACCCCAAAACAGTGAGTAATAGTACACGAAACGGACCAGAATCAGCCAAAATAGTGAGTGTTGATGACCGACACTTAAACGCACCCTGGGGTTCCTTAATCGTGGAAATCACTCCGAGACGTCAAAACAGTGAGTAATAGGCCATGAAACGGGGCAGAATCGACAAAATCTGTGAGTGTTGCTGACCGGCACATAAACGCACCCCGGGGTTAAGTTCGTTAATCGTGGAAATCACTCCGGGACCACAAGACAGTGAGTAATAGTCCATGAAACGGGCTAGAATCGGCCCAGACTGCGAGTCATGACGACCAACACATAAGCACACCATGGGGTCCGACAACCATGGAAATCACTTCGGGACCCCAAAACAGTGAGTAATAGTCCATGAAAGAGCCCAGAATCGGTCAAAACTGCGAGTGTTGATGACCGACACGTTAGCGCACCTTGGGATTCAACAACTATGGAAATCACTTCGGGACACCAAAACAGTGAGTAATAGTCCACTAAACGGGTCAGAATTGGCCAAAACTTTGAGTGTTGATGAGGGACACGTAAACTCAACCTAGGGATCGTCAATCGTGAAAATCGCTCTGGGTCCCAAAAACGGTGAGTAATAGTGCACGAAACAGACCAGAATCGGCCAAAATTGTGAGTGCTGATGACCGACACGTAAACGCACCCAGGGGTTCGTCAATCGTGGAAATCACTTCGGGAACCCAAAACTGAGTAATAGTCCAAGAAACGGGCCAAAATCGGCCCAGACTGCGATTCTTGACGACCAACACGTAAGCACACCTTGGGGTTCGACAACCATGGAAATCGCTTTGGGACCCCAAAACAGTGAGTAATAGGCCATGAAACAGGCCAGAATTGGCCAAAACTACGAGTGTTGATGACCGACACGTAAGCGCACCTCGGGGTTCAACAACTATGGAAATCGCTTCGGTACACCAAAACGGCGAGTAATAGTCCACGAAACGGGTCAGAATTGGCCAAAACTTTGAGTGTTGACGACGGACACGTAAATGCACCCCGGGGATCGTCAATCGTGGAAATCGCTTTGGGACCCCAAAACAGTGAGTAATAGTACACGAAACGGACCAGAATCAGCCAAAATAGTGAGTGTTGATGACCGACACTTAAACGCACCCTGGGGTTCCTTAATCGTGGAAATCACTCCGAGACGTCAAAACAGTGAGTAATAGGCCATGAAACGGGGCAGAATCGACAAAATCTGTGAGTGTTGCTGACCGGCACATAAACGCACCCCGGGGTTAAGTTCGTTAATCGTGGAAATCACTCCGGGACCACAAGACAGTGAGTAATAGTCCATGAAACGGGCTAGAATCGGCCCAGACTGCGAGTCATGACGACCAACACATAAGCACACCATGGGGTCCGACAACCATGGAAATCACTTCGGGACCCCAAAACAGTGAGTAATAGTCCATGAAAGAGCCCAGAATCGGTCAAAACTGCGAGTGTTGATGACCGACACGTTAGCGCACCTTGGGATTCAACAACTATGGAAATCACTTCGGGACACCAAAACGGTGAGTAATAGTCCACTAAACGGGTCAGAATTGGCCAAAACTTTGAGTGTTGATGAGGGACACGTAAACTCAACCTAGGGATCGTCAATCGTGAAAATCGCTCTGGGTCCCCAAAACGGTGAGTAATAGTGCACGAAACAGACCAGAATCGGCCAAAATTGTGAGTGCTGATGACCGACACGTAAACGCACCCAGGGGTTCGTCAATCGTGGAAATCACTTCGGGAACCCAAAACTGAGTAATAGTCCAAGAAACGGGCCAAAATGGGCCCAGACTCCGATTCATGACGACCAACACGTAAGCACACCTTGGGGTTCGACAACCATGGAAATCGCTTTGGGACCCCAAAACAGTGAGTAATAGGCCATGAAACAGGCCAGAATTGGCCAAAACTACGAGTGTTGATGACCGACACGTAAGCGCACCTCGGGGTTCAACAACTATGGAAATCGCTTCGGTACACCAAAACGGCGAGTAATAGTCCATGAAATGGGTCAGAATTGGCCAAAACTTTCAGTGTTGACGACGGACACGTAAACGCACCCCGGGGGTCGTCAATCGTGGAAATCGCTTTGGGACCCCAAAACAGTGAGTAATAGTACACGAAACGGACCAGAATCAGCCAAAATAGTGAGTGCTGATGACCGACACTTAAACGCACCTTGGGGTTCCTTAATCGTGGAAATCACTCCGAGACCTCAAAACAGTGAGTAATAGGCCATGAAACGAGGCAGAATCGACAAAATCTGTGAGTGTTGCTGACCGGCACATAAACGCACCCCGGGGTTAAGTTCGTTAATCGTGGAAATCACTCCGGGACCACAAGACAGTGAGTAATAGTCCATGAAACGGGCTAGAATCGGCCCAGACTGCGAGTCTTGACGACCAACACATAAGCACACCATGGGGTCCGACAACCATGGAAATCACTTCGGGACCCCAAAACAGTGAGTAATAGTCCATGAAAGAGCCCAGAATCGGTCAAAACTGCGAGTGTTGGTGACCGACACGTTAGCGCACCTTGGGATTCAACAACTATGGAAATCACTTCGGGACACCAAAACGGTGAGTAATAGTCCACTAAACGGGTCAGAATTGGCCAAAACATTGAGTGTTGATGAGGGACACGTAAACTCAACCTAGGGATCGTCAATCGTGGAAATCGCTCTGGGTCCCCAAAACGGTGAGTAATAGTGCACGAAACAGACCAGAATCGGCCAAAATTGTGAGTGCTGATGACCGACACGTAAACGCACCCAGGGGTTCGTCAATCGTGGAAATCACTTCGGGAACCCAAAACTGAGTAATAGTCCAAGAAACGGGCCAAAATCGGCCCAGACTGCGATTCTTGACGACCAACACGTAAGCACACCTTGGGGTTCGACAACCATGGAAATCGCTTTGGGACCCCAAAACAGTGAGTAATAGGCCATGAAACAGGCCAGAATTGGCCAAAACTACGAGTGTTGATGACCGACACGTAAGCGCACCTCGGGGTTCAACAACTATGGAAATCGCTTCGGTACACCAAAACGGCGAGTAATTGTCCATGAAACGGGTCAGAATTGGCCAAAACTTTCAGTGTTGACGACGGACACGTAAACGCACCCCAGGGATCGTCAATCGTGGAAATTGCTTTGGGACCCCAAAACAGTGAGTAATAGTACACGAAACGGACCAGAATCGGCCAAAATAGTGAGTGCTGATGACCGACACTTAAACGCACCCTGGGGTTCCTTAATCGTGGAAATCACTCCGAGACCTCAAAACAGTGAGTAATAGGCCATGAAACGGGGCAGAATCGACAAAATCTGTGAGTGTTGCTGACCGGCACATAAACGCACCCCGGGGTTAAGTTCGTTAATCGTGGAAATCACTTCGGGACCACAAGACAGTGAGTAATAGTCCATGAAACGGGCTAGAATCGGCCCAGACTGCGAGTCTTGACGACCAACACATAAGCACACCATGGGGTCCGACAACCATGGAAATCACTTCGGGAGCCCAAAACAGTGAGTAATAGTCCATGAAAGAGCCCAGAATCGGTCAAAACTGCGAGTGTTGATGACCGACACGTTAGCGCGCCTTGGGATTCAACAACTATGGAAATCACTTCGGGACACCAAAACGGTGAGTAATAGTCCACTAAACGGGTCAGAATTGGCCAAAACTTTGAGTGTTGATGAGGGACACGTAAACTCAACCTAGGGATCGTCAATCGTGAAAATCGCTCTGGGTCCCCAAAACGGTGAGTAATAGTGCACGAAACAGACCAGAATCGGCCAAAATTGTGAGTGCTGATGACCGACACGTAGACGCACCCAGGGGTTCGTCAATCGTGGAAATCACTTCGGGAACCCAAAACTGAGTAATAGTCCAAGAAACGGGCCAAAATCGGCCCAGACTGCGATTCTTGACGACCAACACGTAAGCACACCTTGGGGTTCGACAACCATGGAAATCGCTTTGGGACCCCAAAACAGTGAGTAATAGGCCATGAAACAGGCCAGAATTGGCCAAAACTACGAGTGTTGATGACCGACACGTAAGCGCACCTCGGGGTTCAACAACTATGGAAATCGCTTCAGTACACCAAAACGGCGAGTAATTGTCCATGAAACGGGTCAGAATTGGCCAAAACTTTCAGTGTTGACGACGGACACGTAAACGCACCCCGGGGATCGTCAATCGTGGAAATCGCTTTGGGACCCCAAAACAGTGAGTAATAGTACACGAAACGGACCAGAATCGGCCAAAATAGTGAGTGCTGATGACCGACACTTAAACGCACCCTGGGGTTCCTTAATCGTGGAAATCACTCCGAGACCTCAAAACAGTGAGTAATAGGCCATGAAACGGGGCAGAATCAACAAAATCTGTGAGTGTTGCTGACCGGCACATAAACGCACCCCGGGGTTAAGTTCGTTAATCGTGGAAATCACTTCGGGACCACAAGACAGTGAGTAATAGTCCATGAAACGGGCTAGAATCGGCCCAGACTGCGAGTCTTGACGACCAACACATAAGCACACCATGGGGTCCGACAACCATGGAAATCACTTCGGGACCCCAAAACAGTGAGTAATAGTCCATGAAAGAGCCCAGAATCGGTCAAAACTGCGAGTGTTGATGACCGACACGTTAGCGCGCCTTGGGATTCAACAACTATGGAAATCACTTCGGGACACCAAAACGGTGAGTAATAGTCCACTAAACGGGTCAGAATTGGCCAAAACTTTGAGTGTTGATGTGGGACACGTAAACTCAACCTAGGGATCGTCAATCGTGAAAATCGCTCTGGGTCCCCAAAACGGTGAGTAATAGTGCACGAAACAGACCAGAATCGGCCAAAATTGTGAGTGCTGATGACCGACACGTAAACGCACCCAGGGGTTCATCAATCGTGGAAATCACTTCGGGAACCCAAAACTGAGTAATAGTCCAAGAAACGGGCCAAAATCGGCCCAGACTGCGATTCTTGACGACCAACACGTAAGCACACCTTGGGGTTCGACAACCATGGAAATCGCTTTGGGACCCCAAAACAGTGAGTAATAGGCCATGAAACAGGCCAGAATTGGCCAAAACCACGAGTGTTGATCACCGACACGTAAGCGCACCTCGGGGTTCAGCAACTATGGAAATCGCTTCGGTACACCAAAACGGCGAGTAATAGTCCATGAAACGGGTCAGAATTGGCCAAAACTTTGAGTGTTGACGACGGACACGTAAACGCACCCCGGGGATCGTCAATCGTGGAAATCGCTTTGGGACCCCAAAACAGTGAGTAATAGTACACGAAACGGACCAGAATCGGCCAAAATAGTGAGTGCTGATGACCGACACTTAAACGCACCCTGGGGTTCCTTAATTGTGGAAACCACTCCGAGACCTCAAAATAGTGAGTAATAGGCCATGAAACGGGGCAGAATCGACAAAATCTGTGAGTGTTGCTGACCGGCACATAAACGCACCCCGGGGTTAAGTTCGTTAATCGTGGAAATCACTCCGGGACCACAAGACAGTGAGTAATAGTCCATGAAACGGGCTAGAATCGGCCCAGACTGCGAGTCTTGACGACCAACACATAAGCACACCATGGGGTCCGACAACCATGGAAATCACTTCGGGACCCCAAAACAGTGAGTAATAGTCCATGAAAGAGCCCAGAATCGGTCAAAACTGCGAGTGTTGATGACCGACACGTTAGCGCGCCTTGGGATTCAACAACTATGGAAATCACTTCGGGACACCAAAAGGGTGAGTAATAGTCCACTAAACGGGTCAGAATTGGCCAAAACTTTGAGTGTTGATGAGGGACACGTAAACTCAACCTAGGGATCGTCAATCGTGAAAATCGCTCTGGGTCCCCAAAACGGTGAGTAATAGTGCACGAAACAGACCAGAATCGGCCAAAATTGTGAGTGCCGATGACCGACACGTAAACGCACCCAGGGGTTCGTCAATCGTGGAAATCACTTCGGGAACCCAAAACTGAGTAATAGTCCAACAAACGGGCCAAAATCGGCCCAGACTGCGATTCTTGACGACCAACACGTAAGCACGCCTTGGGGTTCGACAACCATGGAAATCGCTTTGGGACCCCAAAACAGTGAGTAATAGGCCATGACACAGGCCAGAATTGGCCAAAAACACGAGTGTTGATGACCGACACGTAAGCGCACCTCGGGGTTCAACAACTATGGAAATCGCTTCGGTACACCAAAACGGCGGGTAATAGTCCATGAAACGGGTCAGAATTGGCCAAAACTTTGAGTGTTGACGACAGACACGTAAACGCACCCCGGGGATCGTCAATCGTGGAAATCGCTTTGGGACCCCAAAACAGTGAGTAATAGTACACGAAACGGACCAGAATCAGCCAAAATAGTGAGTGCTGATGACCGACACTTAAACGCACCCTGGGGTTCCTTAATCATGGAAATCACTACGAGACCTCAAAACAGTGAGTAATAGGCCATGAAACGGGGCAGAATCGACAAAATCTGTGAGTGTTGCTGACCGGCACATAAACGCACCCCGGGGTTAAGTTCGTTAATCGTGGAAATCACTCCGGGACCACAAGACAGTGAGTAATAGTCCATGAAACGGGCTAGAATCGGCCCAGACTGCGAGTCTTGACGACCAACACATAAGCACACCATGGGGTCCGACAACCATGGAAATCACTTCGGGACCCCAAAACAGTGAGTAATAGTCCATGAAAGAGCCCAGAATCGGTCAAAACTGCGAGTGTTGATGACCGACACGTTAGCGCGCCTTGGGATTCAACAACTATGGAAATCACTTCGGGACACCAAAACGGTGAGTAATAGTCCACTAAACGGGTCAGAATTGGCCAAAACTTTGAGTGTTGATGAGGGACACGTAAACTCAACCTAGGGATCGTCAATCGTGAAAATCGCTCTGGGTCCCCAAAACGGTGAGTAATAGTGCACGAAACAGACCAGAATCGGCCAAAATTGTGAGTGCTGATGACCGACACGGAAACGCACCCAGGGGTTCGTCAATCGTGGAAATCACTTCGGGAACCCAAAACTGAGTAATAGTCCAAGAAACGGGCCAAAATCGGCCCAGACTGCGATTCTTGACGACCAACACGTAAGCACACCTTGGGGTTCGACAACCATGGAAATCGCTTTGGGACCCCAAAACAGTGAGTAATAGGCCATGAAACAGGCCAGAATTGGCCAAAACCACGAGTGTTGATGACCGACACGTAAGCGCACCTCGGGGTTCAACAACTATGGAAATCGCTTCGGTACACCAAAACGGCGGGTAATAGTCCATGAAACGGGTCAGAATTGGCCAAAACTTTGAGTGTTGACGACGGGCACGTAAACGCACCCCGGGGATCGTCAATCGTGGAAATCGCTTTGGGACCCCAAAACAGTGAGTAATAGTACATGAAACGGACCAGAATCGGCCAAAATAATGAGTGCTGATGACCGACACTTAAACGCACCCTGGGGTTCCTTAATCGTGGAAATCACTCCGAGACCTCAAAACAGTGAGTAATAGGCCATGAAACGGGGCAGAATCGACAAAATCTGTGAGTGTTGCTGACCGGCACATAAACGCACCCCGGGGTTAAGTTCGTTAATCGTGGAAATCACTCCGGGACCACAAGACTGTGAGTAATAGTCCATGAAACGGGCTAGAATCGGCCCAGACTGCGAGTCTTGACGACCAACACATAAGCACACCATGGGGTCCGACAACCATGGAAATCACTTCGGGACCCCAAAACAGTGAGTAATAGTCCATGAAAGAGCCCAGAATCGGTCAAAACTGCGAGTGTTGATGACCGACACGTTAGCGCGCCTTGGGATTCAACAACTATGGAAATCACTTCGGGACACCAAAACGGTGAGTAATAGTCCACTAAACGGGTCAGAATTGGCCAAAACTTTGAGTGTTGATGAGGGACACGTAAACTCAACCTAGGGATCGTCAATCGTGAAAATCGCTCTGGGTCCCCAAAACGGTGAGTAATAGTGCACGAAACAGACCAGAATCGGCCAAAATTGTGAGTGCTGATGACCGACACGTAAACGCACCCAGGGGTTCGTCAATCGTGGAAATCACTTCGGGAACCCAAAACTGAGTAATAGTCCAAGAAACGGGCCAAAATCGGCCCAGACTGCGATTCTTGACGACCAACACGTAAGCACACCTTGGGGTTCGACAACCATGGAAATCGCTTTGGGACCCCAAAACAGTGAGTAATAGGCCATGAAACAGGCCAGAATTGGCCAAAACTACGAGTGCTGATGACCGACATGTAAGCGCACCTCGGGGTTCAACAACTATGGAAATCGCTTCGGTATACCAAAACGGCGAGTAATAGTCCATGAAACGGGTCAGAATTGGCCAAAACTTTCAGTGTTGACGACGGACACGTAAACGCACCCCGGGGATCGTCAATCATGGAAATCGCTTTGGGACCCCAAAACAGTGAGTAATAGTACACGAAACGGACCAGAATCGGCCAAAATAGTGAGTGCTGATGACCGACACTTAAACGCACCCTGGGGTTCCTTAATCGTGGAAATCACTCCGAGACCTCAAAACAGTGAGTAATAGGCCATGAAACGGGGCAGAATCGACAAAATCTGTGAGTGTTGCTGACCGGCACATAAACGCACCCCGGGGTTAAGTTCGTTAATCGTGGAAATCACTCCGGGACCACAAGACAGTGAGTAATAGTCCATGAAACGGGCTAGAATCGGCCCAGACTGCGAGTCTTGACGACCAACACATAAGCACACCATGGGGTCCGACAACCATGGAAATCACTTCGGGACCCCAAAACAGTGAGTAATAGTCCATGAAAGAGCCCAGAATCGGTCAAAACTGCGAGTGTTGATGACCGACACGTTAGCGCGCCTTGGGATTCAACAACTATGGAAATCACTTCGGGACATCAAAACGGTGAGTAATAGTCCACTAAACGGGTCAGAATTGGCCAAAACTTTGAGTGTTGATGAGGGACACGTAAGCTCAACCTAGGGATCGTCAATCGTGAAAATCGCTCTGGGTCCCCAAAACGGTGAGTAATAGTGCACGAAACAGACCAGAATCGGCCAAAATTGTGAGTGCTGATGACCGACACGTAAACGCACCCAGGGGTTCGTCAATCGTGGAAATCACTTCGGGAACCCAAAACTGAGTAATAGTCCAAGAAACGGGCCAAAATCGGCCCAGACTGCGATTCTTGACGACCAACACGTAAGGACGCCTTGGGGTTCGACAACCATGGAAATCGCTTTGGGACCCCAAAACAGTGAGTAATAGGCCATGAAACAGGCCAGAATTGGCCAAAACCACGAGTGTTGATGACCGACACGTAAGCGCACCTCGGGGTTCAACAACTATGGAAATCGCTTCGGTACACCAAAACGGCGGGTAATAGTCCATGAAACGGGTCAGAATTGGCCAAAACTTTGAGTGTTGACGACGGACACGTAAACGCATCCCGGGGATCGTCAATCGTGGAAATTGCTTTGGGACCCCAAAACAGTGAGTAATAGTACACGAAACGGACCAGAATCGGCCAAAATAGTGAGTGCTGATGACCGACACTTAAACGCACCCTGGGGTTCCTTAATCGTGGAAATCACTCCGAGACCTCAAAACAGTGAGTAATAGGCCATGAAACGGGGCAGAATCGACAAAATCTGTGAGTGTTGCTGACCGGCACATAAACGCACCCCGGGGTTAAGTTCGTTAATCGTGGAAATCACCCCGGGACCACAAGACAGTGAGTAATAGTCCATGAAACGGGCTAGAATCGGCCCAGACTGCGAGTCTTGACGACCAACACATAAGCACACCATGGGGTCCGACAACCATGGAAATCACTTCGGGGCCCCAAAACAGTGAGTAATAGTCCATGAAAGAGCCCAGAATCGGTCAAATCTGCGAGTGTTGATGACCGACACGTTAGCGCGCCTTGGGATTCAACAACTATGGAAATCACTTCGGGACACCAAAACGGTGAGTAATAGTCCACTAAACGGGTCAGAATTGGCCAAAACTTTGAGTGTTGATGAGGGACACGTAAACTCAACCTAGGGATCGTCAATCGTGAAAATCGCTCTGGGTCCCCAAAACGGTGAGTAATAGTGCACGAAACAGACCAGAATCGGCCAAAATTGTGAGTGCTGATGACCGACACGTAAACGCACCCAGGGGTTCGTCAATCGTGGAAATCACTTCGGGAACACAAAACTGAGTAATAGTCCAAGAAACGGGCCAAAATCGGCCCAGACTGCGATTCTGGACGACCAACACGTAAGCACACCTTGGGGTTCGACAACCATGGAAATCGCTTTGGGACCCCAAAACAGTGAGTAATAGGCCATGAAACAGGCCAGAATTGGCCAAAACCACGAGTGTTGATGACCGACACGTAAGCGCACCTCGGGGTTCAACAACTATGGAAATCGCTTCGGTACACCAAAACGGCGGGTAATAGTCCATGAAACGGGTCAGAATTGGCCAAAACTTTCAGTGTTGACGACGGACACGTAAACGCACCCCGGGGATCGTCAATCGTGCAAATCTCTTTGGGACCCCAAAACAGTGAGTAATAGTACACGAAACGGACCAGAATCGGCCAAAATAGTGAGTGTTGATGACAGACACTTAAACGCACCCTGGGGTTCCTTAATCGTGGAAATCACTCCGAGACCTCAAAACAGTGAGTAATAGGCCATGAAACGGGGCAGAATCGACAAAATCTGTGAGTGTTGCTGACCGGCACATAAACGCACCCCGGGGTTAAGTTCGTTAATCGTGGAAATCACTCCGGGACCACAAGACAGTGAGTAATAGTCCATGAAACGGGCTAGAATCGGCCCAGACTGCGAGTCTTGACGACCAACACATAAGCACACCATGGGGTCCGACAACCATGGAAATCACTTCGGGACCCCAAAACAGTGAGTAATAGTCCATGAAAGAGCCCAGAATCGGTCAAAACTGCAAGTGTTGATGACCGACACGTTAGCGCGCCTTGGGATTCAACAACTATGGAAATCACTTCGGGACACCAAAACGGTGAGTAATAGTCCACTAAACGGGTCAGAATTGGCCAAAACTTTGAGTGTTGATGAGGGACACGTAAACTCAACCTAGGGATCGTCAATCGTGAAAATCGCTCTGGGTCCCCAAAACGGTGAGTAATAGTGCACGAAACAGACCAGAATCAGCCAAAATTGTGAGTGCTGATGACCGACACGTAAACGCACCCAGGGGTTCGTCAATCGTGGAAATCACTTCGGGAACCCAAAACTGAGTAATAGTCCAAGAAACGGGCCAAAATCGGCCCAGACTGCGATTCTTGACGACCAACACGTAAGCACACCTTGGGGTTCGACAACCATGGAAATCGCTTTGGGACCCCAAAACAGTGAGTAATAGGCCATGAAACAGGCCAGAATTGGCCAAAACTACGAGTGTTGATGACCGACATGTAAGCGCACCTCGGGGTTCAACAACTATGGAAATCGCTTCGGTATACCAAAACGGCGAGTAATAGTCCATGAAACGGGTCAGAATTGGCCAAAACTTTCAGTGTTGACGACGGACACGTAAACGCACCCCGGGGATCGTCAATCATGGAAATCGCTTTGGGACCCCAAAACAGTGAGTAATAGTACACGAAACGGACCAGAATCGGCCAAAATAGTGAGTGCTGATGACCGACACTTAAACGCACCCTGGGGTTCCTTAATCGTGGAAATCACTCCGAGACCTCAAAACAGTGAGTAATAGGCCATGAAACGGGGCAGAATCGACAAAATCTGTGAGTGTTGCTGACCGGCACATAAACGCACCCCGGGGTTAAGTTCGTTAATCGTGGAAATCACTCCGGGACCACAAGACAGTGAGTAATAGTCCATGAAACGGGCTAGAATCGGCCCAGACTGCGAGTCTTGACGACCAACACACAAGCACACCATGGGGTCCGACAACCATGGAAATCACTTCGGGACCCCAAAACAGTGAGTAATAGTCCATGAAAGAGCCCAGAATCGGTCAAAACTGCGAGTGTTGATGACCGACACGTTAGCGCACCTTGGGATTCAACAACTATGGAAATCACTTCGGGACACCAAAACGGTGAGTAATAGTCCACTAAACGGGTCAGAATTGGCCAAAAATTTGAGTGTTGATGAGGGACACGTAAACTCCACCTACGGATCGTCAATCGTGAAAATCGCTCTGGGTCCCCAAAACGGTGAGTAATAGTGCACGAAACAGACTAGAATCGGCCAAAATTATGAGTGCTGATGACCGACACGTAAACGCACCCAGGGGTTCGTCAATCGTGGAAATCACTTCGGGAACCCAAAACTGAGTAATAGTCCAAGAAACGAGCCAAAATCGGCGCAGACTGCGATTCTTGACGACCAACACGTAAGCACACTTGGGGTTCGACAACCATGGAAATCGCTTTGGGACCCCAAAACAGTGAGTAATAGGCCATGAAACAGGCCAGAATTGGCCAAAACTACGAGTGTTGATGACCGACACATAAGCGCACCTCGGGGTTCAACAACTATGGAAATCGCTTCGGTACACCAAAACGGCGAGTAATAGTCCATGAAACGGGTCAGAATTGGCCAAAACTTTGAGTGTTGACGACGGACACATAAACGCACCCCGGGGATCGTCAATCGTGGAAATCGCTTTGGGACCCCAAAACAGTGAGTAATAGTACACGAAACGGACCAGAATCGGCCAAAATAGTGAGTGCTGATGACCGACACTTAAACGCACCCTGGGGTTGCTTAATCGTGGAAATCACTCCGAGACCTCAAAACAGTGAGTAATAGGCCATGAAACGGGGCAGAATCGACAAAATCTGTGAGTGTTGCTGACCGGCACATAAACGCACCCCGGGGTTAAGTTCGTTAATCATGGAAATCACTCCGGGACCACAAGACAGTGAGTAATAGTCCATGAAACGGGCTAGAATCGGCCCAGACTGCGAGTCTTGACGACCAACACATAAGCACACCATGGGGTCCGACAACCATGGAAATCACTTCGGGACCCCAAAACAGTGAGTAATAGTCCATGAAAGAGCCCAGAATCGGTCAAAACTGCGAGTGTTGATGACCGACACGTTAGCGCACCTTGGGATTCAACAACTATGGAAATCACTTCGGGACACCAAAACGGTGAGTAATAGTCCACTAAACGGGTCAGAATTGGCCAAAACTTTGAGTGTTGATGAGGGACACGTAAACTCAACCTACGGATCGTCAATCGTGAAAATCGCTCTGGGTCCCCAAAACGGTGAGTAATAGTGCACGAAACAGACTAGAATCGGCCAAAATTATGAGTGCTGATGACCGACACGTAAACGCACCCAGGGGTTCGTCAATCGTGGAAATCACTTCGGGAACCCAAAACTGAGTAATAGTCCAAGAAACGGGCCAAAATCGGCCCAGACTGCGATTCTTGACGACCAACACGTAAGCACACTTGGGGTTCGACAACCATGGAAATCGCTTTGGGACCCCAAAACAGTGAGTAATAGGCCATGAAACAGGCCAGAATTGGCCAAAACTACGAGTGTTGATGACCGACACGTAAGCGCACCTCGGGGTTCAACAACTATGGAAATCGCTTCGGTACACCAAGACGGCGAGTAATAGTCCATGAAACGGGTCAGAATTGGCCAAAACTTTGAGTGTTGACGACGGACACATAAACGCACCCCGGGGATCGTCAATCGTGGAAATCGCTTTGGGACCCCAAAACAGTGAGTAGTAGTACACGAAACGGACCAGAATCGGCCAAAATAGTGAGTGCTGATGACCGACACTTAAACGCACCCTGGGGTTCCTTAATCGTGGAAATCACTCCGAGACCTCAAAACAGTGAGTAATAGGCCATGAAACGGGGCAGAATCGACAAAATCTGTGAGTGTTGCTGACCGGCACATAAACGCACCCCGGGGTTAAGTTCGTTAATCGTGGAAATCACTCCGGGACCACAAGACAGTGAGTAATAGTCCATGAAACGGGCTAGAATCGGCCCAGACTGCGAGTCTTGACGACCAACACATAAGCACACCATGGGGTCCGACAACCATGGAAATCACTTCGGGACCCCAAAACAGTGAGTAATAGTCCATGAAAGAGCCCAGAATCGGTCAAAACTGCGAGTGTTGATGACCGACACGTTAGCGCACCTTGGGATTCAACAACTATGGAAATCACTTCGGGACACCAAAACGGTGAGTAATAGTCCACTAAACGGGTCAGAATTGGCCAAAACTTTGAGTGTTGATGAGGGACACGTAAACTCCACCTACGGATCGTCAATCGTGAAAATCGCTCTGGGTCCCCAAAACGGTGAGTAATAGTGCACGAAACAGACTAGAATCGGCCAAAATTATGAGTGCTGATGACCGACACGTAAACGCACCCAGGGGTTCGTCAATCGTGGAAATCACTTCGGGAACCCAAAACTGAGTAATAGTCCAAGAAACGGGCCAAAATCGGCGCAGACTGCGATTCTTGACGACCAACACGTAAGCACACTTGGGGTTCGACAACCATGGAAATCGCTTTGGGACCCCAAAACAGTGAGTAATAGGCCATGAAACAGGCCAGAATTGGCCAAAACTACGAGTGTTGATGACCGACACATAAGCGCACCTTGGGGTTCAACAACTATGGAAATCGCTTCGGTACACCAAAACGGCGAGTAATAGTCCATGAAACGGGTCAGAATTGGCCAAAACTTTGAGTGTTGACGACAGACACATAAACGCACCCCGGGGATCGTCAATCGTGGAAATCGCTTTGGGACCCCAAAACAGTGAGTAATAGTACACGAAACGGACCAGAATCGGCCAAAATAGTGAGTGCTGATGACCGACACTTAAACGCACCATGGGGTTGCTTAATCGTGGAAATCACTCCGAGACCTCAAAACAGTGAGTAATAGGCCATGAAACGGGGCAGAATCGACAAAATCTGTGAGTGTTGCTGACCGGCACATAAACGCACCCCGGGGTTAAGTTCGTTAATCATGGAAATCACTCCGGGACCACAAGACAGTGAGTAATAGTCCATGAAACGGGCTAGAATCGGCCCAGACTGCGAGTCTTGACGACCAACACATAAGCACACCATGGGGTCCGACAACCATGGAAATCACTTCGGGACCCAAAAACAGTGAGTAATAGTCCATGAAAGAGCCCAGAATCGGTCAAAACTGCGAGTGTTGATGACCGACACGTTAGCGCACCTTGGGATTCAACAACTATGGAAATCACTTCGGGACACCAACACGGTGAGTAATAGTCCACTAAACGGGTCAGAATTGGCCAAAACTTTGAGTGTTGATGAGGGACACGTAAACTCAACCTACGGATCGTCAATCGTGAAAATCGCTCTGGGTCCCCAAAACGGTGAGTAATAGTGCACGAAACAGACTAGAATCGGCCAAAATTATGAGTGCTGATGACCGACACGTAAACGCACCCAGGGGTTCGTCAATCGTGGAAATCACTTCGGGAACCCAAAACTGAGTAATAGTCCAAGAAACGGGCCTAAATCGGCGCAGACTGCGATTCTTGACGACCAACACGTAAGCACACTTGGGGTTCGACAACCATGGAAATCGCTTTGGGACCCCAAAACAGTGAGTAATAGGCCATGAAACAGGCCAGAATTGGCCAAAACTACGAGTGTTGATGACCGACACGTAAGCGCACCTCGGGGTTCAACAACTATGGAAATCGCTTCGGTACACCAAAACGGCGAGTAATAGTCCATGAAACGGGTCAGAATTGGCCAAAACTTTGAGTGTTGACGATGGACACATAAACGCACCCCGGGGATCGTCAATCGTGGAAATCGCTTTGGGACCCCAAAACAGTGAGTAATAGTACACGAAACGGACCAGAATCGGCCAAAATAGTGAGTGCTGATGACCGACACTTAAACGCACCCTGGGGTTCCTTAATCGTGGAAATCACTCCGAGACCTCAAAACAGTGAGTAATAGGCCATGAAACGGGGCAGAATCGACAAAATCTGTGAGTGTTGCTGACCGGCACATAAACGCACCCGGGGTTAAGTTCGTTAATCGTGGAAATCACTCCGGGACCACAAGACAGTGAGTAATAGTCCATGAAACGGGCTAGAATCGGCCCAGACTGCGAGTCTTGACGACCAACACATAAGCACACCATGGGGTCCGACAACCATGGAAATCACTTCGGGACCCCAAAACAGTGAGTAATAGTCCATGAAAGAGCCCAGAATCGGTCAAAACTGCGAATGTTGATGACCGACACGTTAGCGCACCTTGGGATTCAACAACTATGGAAATCACTTCGGGACACCAAAACGGTGAGTAATAGTCCACTAAATGGGTCAGAATTGGCCAAAACTTTGAGTGTTGATGAGGGACACGTAAACTCAACCTACGGATCGTCAATCGTGAAAATCGCTCTGGGTCCCCAAAACGGTGAGTAATAGTGCACGAAACAGACTAGAATCGGCCAAAATTATGAGTGCTGATGACCGACACGTAAACGCACCCAGGCGTTCGTCAATCGTGGAAATCACTTCGGGAACCCAAAACTGAGTAATAGTCCAAGAAACGGGCCAAAATCGGCCCAGACTGCGATTCTTGACGACCAACATGTAAGCACACTTGGGGTTCGACAACCATGGAAATCGCTTTGGGACCCCAAAACAGTGAGTAATAGGCCATGAAACAGGCCAGAATTGGCCAAAACTACGAGTGTTGATGACCGACACGTAAGCGCACCTCGGGGTTCAACAACTATGGAAATCGCTTCGGTACACCAAAACGGTGAGTAATAGTCCATGAAACGGGTCAGAATTGGCCAGAACTTTGAGTGTTGACGACGGACACATAAACGCACCCCGGGGATCGTCAATCGTGGAAATCGCTTTGGGACCCCAAAACAGTGAGTAATAGTACACGAAACGGACCAGAATCGGCCAAAATAGTGAGTGCTGATGACCGACACTTAAACGCACCCTGGGGTTCCTTAATCGTGGAAATCACTCCGAGACCTCAAAACAGTGAGTAATAGGCCATGAAACGGGGCAGAATCGACAAAATCTGTGAGTGTTGCTGACTGGCACATAAACGCACCCCGGGGTTAAGTTCGTTAATCGTGGAAATCACTCCGGGACCACAAGACAGTGAGTAATAGTCCATGAAACGGGCTAGAATCGGCCCAGACTGCGAGTCTTGACGACCAACACATAAGCACACCATGGGGTCCGACAACCATGGAAATCACTTCAGGACCCCAAAACAGTGAGTAATAGTCCATGAAAGAGCCCAGAATCGGTCAAAACTGCGAGTGTTGATGACCGACACGTTAGCGCACCTTGGGATTCAACAACTATGGAAATCACTTCGGGACACCAAAACGGTGAGTAATAGTCCACTAAACGGGTCAGAATTGGCCAAAACTTTGAGTGTTGATGAGGGACACGTAAACTCAACCTACGGATCGTCAATCGTGAAAATCGCTCTGGGTCCCCAAAACGGTGAGTAATAGTGCACGAAACAGACTAGAATCGGCCAAAATTATGAGTGCTGATGACCGACACGTAAACGCACCCAGGGGTTCGTCAATCGTGGAAATCACTTCGGGAACCCAAACCTGAGTAATAGTCCAAGAAACGGGCCAAAATCGGCCCAGACTGCGATTCTTGACGACCAACACGTAAGCACACTTGGGGTTCGACAACCATGGAAATCGCTTTGGGACCCCAAAACAGTGAGTAATAGGCCATGAAACAGGCCAGAATTGGCCAAACCTACGAGTGTTGATGACCGACACGTAAGCGCACCTCGGGGTTCAACAACTATGGAAATCGCTTCGGTACACCAAAACGGCGAGTAATAGTCCATGAAACGGGTCAGAATTGGCCAGAACTTTGAGTGTTGACGACGGACACATAAACGCACCCCGGGGATCGTCAATCGTGGAAATCGCTTTGGGACCCCAAAACAGTGAGTAATAGTACACGAAACGGACCAGAATCGGCCAAAATAGTGAGTGCTGATGACCGACACTTAAACGCACCCTGGGGTTCCTTAATCGTGGAAATCACTCCGAGACCTCAAAACAGTGAGTAATAGGCCATGAAACGGGGCAGAATCGACAAAATCTGTGAGTGTTGCTGACCGGCACATAAACGCACCCCGGGGTTAAGTTCGTTAATCGTGGAAATCACTCCAGGACCACAAGACAGTGAGTAATAGTCCATGAAACGGGCTAGAATCGGCCCAGACTGCGAGTCTTGACGACCAACACATAAGCACACCATGCGGTTCGACAACCATGGAAATCACTTCGGGACCCCAAAACAGTGAGTAATAGTCCATGAAAGAGCACAGAATCGGTCAAAACTGCGAGTGTTGATGACCGACACGTTAGCGCACCTTGGGATTCAACAACTATGGAAATCACTTCGGGACACCAAAACGGTGAGTAATAGTCCACTAAACGGGTCAGAATTGGCCAAAACTTTGAGTGTTGATGAGGGACACGTAAACTCAACCTACGGATCGTCAATCGTGAAAATCGCTCTGGGTCCCCAAAACGGTGAGTAATAGTGCATGAAACAGACTAGAATCGGCCAAAATTATGAGTGCTGATGACCGACACGTAAACGCACCCAGGGGTTCGTCAATCGTGGAAATCACTTCGGGAACCCAAAACTGAGTAATAGTCCAAGAAACGGGCCAAAATCGGCCCAGACTGCGATTCTTGACGACCAACACGTAAGCACACTTGGGGTTCGACAACCATGGAAATCGCTTTGGGACCCCAAAACAGTGAGTAATAGGCCATGAAACAGGCCAGAATTGGCCAAACCTACGAGTGTTGATGACCGACACGTAAGCACACCTCGGGGTTCAACAACTATGGAAATCGCTTCGGTACACCAAAACGGCGAGTAATAGTCCATGAAACGGGTCAGAATTGGCCAAAACTTTGAGTGTTGACGACGGACACATAAACGCACCCCGGGGATCGTCAATCGTGGAAATCGCTTTGGGACCCCAAAACAGTGAGTAATAGTACACGAAACGGACCAGAATCGGCCAAAATAGTGAGTGCTGATGACCGACACTTAAACGCACCCTGGGGTTCCTTAATCGTGGAAATCACTCCGAGACCTCAAAACAGTGAGTAATAGGCCATGAAACGGGGCAGAATCGACAAAATCTGTGAGTGTTGCTGACCGGCACATAAACGCACCCCGGGGTTAAGTTCGTTAATCGTGGAAATCACTCCGGGACCACAAGACAGTGAGTAATAGTCCATGAAACTGGCTAGAATCGGCCCAGACTGCGAGTCTTGACGACCAACACATAAGCACACCATGGGGTCCGACAACCATGGAAATCACTTCGGGACCCCAAAACAGTGAGTAATAGTCCATGAAAGAGCCCAGAATCGGTCAAAACTGCGAGTGTTGATGACCGACACGTTAGCGCACCTTGGGATTCAACAACTATGGAAATCACTTCGGGACACCAAAACGGTGAGTAATAGTCCACTAAACGGGTCAGAATTGGCCAAAACTTTGAGTGTTGATGAGGGACACGTAAACTCAACCTAGGGATCGCCAATCGTGAAAATCGCTCTGGGTCCCCAAAACGGTGAGTAATAGTGCACGAAACAGACCAGAATCGGCCAAAATTGTGAGTGCTGATGAGCGACACGTAAACGCACCCAGGGGTTCGTCAATCGTGGAAATCACTTCGGGAACCCAAAACTGAGTAATAGTCCAAGAAACGGGCCAAAATCGGCCCAAACTGCGATTCTTGACGACCAACACGTAAGCACACCTTGGGGTTCGACAACCATGGAAATCGCTTTGGGACCCCAAAACAGTGAGTAATAGGCCATGAAACAGGCCAGAATTGGCCAAAACTACGAGTGTTGATGACCGACACACAAGCGCACCTCGGGGTTCAACAACTATGGAAATCGCTTCGGTACACCAAAACGGCGAGTAATAGTCCATGAAACGGGTCAGAATTGGCCAAAACTTTGAGTGTTGACGACGGACACATAAACGCACCCCGGGGATCGTCAATCGTGGAAATCGCTGTGGGACCCCAAAACAGTGAGTAATAGTACACGAAACGGACCAGAATCGGCCAAAATAGTGAGTGCTGATGACCGACACTTAAACGCACCCTGGGGTTCCTTAATCGTGGAAATCACTCCGAGACCTCAAAACAGTGAGTAATAGGCCATGAAACGGGGCAGAATCGACAAAATCCGTGAGTGTTGCTGACCGGCACATAAACGCACCCCGGGGTTAAGTTCGTTAATCGTGGAAATCACTCCGGGACCACAAGAGAGTGAGTAATAGTCCATGAAACGGGCTAGAATCGGCCCAGACTGCGAGTCTTGACGACCAACACATAAGCACACCATGGGGTCCGACAACCATGGAAATCACTTAGGGACCCCAAAACAGTGAGTAATAGTCCATGAACGAGCCCAGAATCGGTCAAAACTGCGAGTGTTGATGACCGACACGTTAGCGCACCTTGGGATTCAACAACTATGGAAATCACTTCGGGACACCAAAACGGTGAGTAATAGTCCACTAAACGGGTCAGAATTGGCCAAAACTTTGAGTCTTGACGACGGACACGTAAACTCAACCTAGGGATCGTCAATCGTGGAAATCGCTCTGGGTCCCTAAAACGGTGAGTAATAGTGCACGAAACAAACCAGAATCGGCCAAAATTATGAGTGCTGATGACCGACACGTAAACGCACCCAGGGGTTCGTCAATCGTGGAAATCACTTCGGGAACCCAAAACTGAGTAATAGTCCAAGAAACGGGCCAAAATCGGCCCAGACTGCGATTCTTGACGACCAACACGTAAGCACACTTGGGGTTCGACAACCATGGAAATCGCTTTGGGACCCCAAAACAGTGAGTAATAGGCCATGAAACAGGCCAGAATTGGCCAAAACTACGAGTGTTGATGACCGACACGTAAGCGCACCTCGGGGTTCAACAACTATGGAAATCGCTTCGGTACACCAAAACGGCGAGTAATAGTCCATGAAATGGGTCAGAATTGGCCAAAACTTTGAGTGTTGACGACGGACACATAAACGCACCCCGGGGATCGTCAATCGTGGAAATCGCTTTGGGACCCCAAAACAGTGAGTAATAGTACACGAAACGGACCAGAATCGGCCAAAATAGTGAGTGCTGATGACCGACACTTAAACGCACCCTGGGGTTCCTTAATCGTGGAAATCACTCCGAGACCTCAAAACAGTGAGTAATAGGCCATGAAACGGGGCAGAATCGACAAAATCTGTGAGTGTTGCTGACCGGCACATAAACGCACCCCGGGGTTAAGTTCGTTAATCGTGGAAATCACTCCGGGACCACAAGACAGTGAGTAATAGTCCATGAAACGGGCTAGAATCGGCCCAGACTGCGAGTCTTGACGACCAACACATAAGCACACCATGGGGTCCGACAACCATGGAAATCACTTCAGGACCCCAAAACAGTGAGTAATAGTCCATGAAAGAGCCCAGAATCGGTCAAAACTGCGAGTGTTGATGACCGACACGTTAGCGCACCTTGGGATTCAACAACTATGGAAATCACTTCGGGACACCAAAACGGTGAGTAATAGTCCACTAAACGGGTCAGAATTGGCCAAAACTTTGAGTGTTGATGAGGGACACGTAAACTCAACCTACGGATCGTCAATCGTGAAAATCGCTCTGGGTCCCCAAAACGGTGAGTAATAGTGCACGAAACAGACTAGAATCGGCCAAAATTATGAGTGCTGATGACCGACACGTAAACGCACCCAGGGGTTCGTCAATCGTGGAAATCACTTCGGGAACCCAAACCTGAGTAATAGTCCAAGAAACGGGCCAAAATCGGCCCAGACTGCGATTCTTGACGACCAACACGTAAGCACACTTGGGGTTCGACAACCATGGAAATCGCTTTGGGACCCCAAAACAGTGAGTAATAGGCCATGAAACAGGCCAGAATTGGCCAAAACTACGAGTGTTGATGACCGACACGTAAGCGCACCTCGGGGTTCAACAACTATGGAAATCGCTTCGGTACACCAAAACGGTGAGTAATAGTCCATGAAACGGGTCAGAATTGGCCAGAACTT
Organism: Triticum aestivum; assembly: GCF_018294505.1. NCBI lineage: Eukaryota > Viridiplantae > Streptophyta > Magnoliopsida > Poales > Poaceae > Triticum > Triticum aestivum. The sequence continues at coordinate 76,751 of NW_025228172.1, read as the reverse complement.
TGAGTGTTGACGACGGACACATAAACGCACCCCGGGGATCGTCAATCGTGGAAATCGCTTTGGGACCCCAAAACAGTGAGTAATAGTACACGAAACGGACCAGAATCGGCCAAAATAGTGAGTGCTGATGACCGACACTTAAACGCACCCTGGGGTTCCTTAATCGTGGAAATCACTCCGAGACCTCAAAACAGTGAGTAATAGGCCATGAAACGGGGCAGAATCGACAAAATCTGTGAGTGTTGCTGACCGGCACATAAACGCACCCCGGGGTTAAGTTCGTTAATCGTGGAAATCACTCCAGGACCACAAGACAGTGAGTAATAGTCCATGAAACGGGCTAGAATCGGCCCAGACTGCGAGTCTTGACGACCAACACATAAGCACACCATGGGGTCCGACAACCATGGAAATCACTTCGGGACCCCAAAACAGTGAGTAATAGTCCATGAAAGAGCCCAGAATCGGTCAAAACTGCGAGTGTTGATGACCGACACGTTAGCGCACCTTGGGATTCAACAACTATGGAAATCACTTCGGGACACCAAAACGGTGAGTAATAGTCCACTAAACGGGTCAGAATTGGCCAAAACTTTGAGTGTTGATGAGGGACACGTAAACTCAACCTACGGATCGTCAATCGTGAAAATCGCTCTGGGTCCCCAAAACGGTGAGTAATAGTGCACGAAACAGACTAGAATCGGCCAAAATTATGAGTGCTGATGACCGACACGTAAACGCACCCAGGGGTTCGTCAATCGTGGAAATCACTTCGGGAACCCAAAACTGAGTAATAGTCCAAGAAACGGGCCAAAATCGGCCCAGACTGCGATTCTTGACGACCAACACGTAGGCACACTTGGTGTTCGACAACCATGGAAATCGCTTTGGGACCCCAAAACAGTGAGTAATAGGCCATGAAACAGGCCAGAATTGGCCAAACCTACGAGTGTTGATGACCGACACGTAAGCGCACCTCGGGGTTCAACAACTATGGAAATCGCTTCGGTACACCAAAACGGCGAGTAATAGTCCATGAAACGGGTCAGAATTGGCCAAAACTTTGAGTGTTGACGACGGACACATAAACGCACCCCGGGGATCGTCAATCGTGGAAATCGCTTTGGGACCCCAAAACAGTGAGTAATAGTACACGAAACGGACCAGAATCGGCCAAAATAGTGAGTGCTGATGACCGACACTTAAACGCACCCTGGGGTTCCTTAATCGTGGAAATCACTCCGAGACCTCAAAACAGTGAGTAATAGGCCATGAAACGGGGCAGAATCGACAAAATCTGTGAGTGTTGCTGACCGGCACATAAACGCACCCCGGGGTTAAGTTCGTTAATCGTGGAAATCACTCCGGGACCACAAGACAGTGAGTAATAGTCCATGAAACGGGCTAGAATCGGCCCAGACTGCGAGTCTTGACGACCAACACATAAGCACACCATGGGGTCCGACAACCATGGAAATCACTTCGGGACCCCAAAACAGTGAGTAATAGTCCATGAAAGAGCCCAGAATCGGTCAAAACTGCGAGTGTTGATGACCGACACGTTAGCGCACCTTGGGATTCAACAACTATGGAAATCACTTCGGGACACCAAAACGGTGAGTAATAGTCCACTAAACGGGTCAGAATTGGCCAAAACTTTGAGTGTTGATGAGGGACACGTAAACTCAACCTAGGGATCGCCAATCGTGAAAATCGCTCTGGGTCCCCAAAACGGTGAGTAATAGTGCACGAAACAGACCAGAATCGGCCAAAATTGCGAGTGTTGATGAGCGACACGTAAACGCACCCAGGGGTTCGTCAATCGTGGAAATCACTTCGGGAACCCAAAACTGAGTAATAGTCCAAGAAACGGGCCAAAATCGGCCCAGACTGCGATTCTTGACGACCAACACGTAAGCACACCTTGTGGTTCGACAACCATGGAAATCGCTTTGGGACCCCAAAACAGTGAGTAATAGGCCATGAAACGGGCCAGAATTGGCCAAAACTACGAGTGTTGATGACCGACACACAAGCGCACCTCGGGGTTCAACAACTATGGAAATCGCTTCGGTACACCAAAACGGCGAGTAATAGTCCATGAAACGGGTCAGAATTGGCCAAAACTTTGAGTGTTGACGACGGACACATAAACGCACCCCGGGGATCGTCAATCGTGGAAATCGCTGTGGGACCCCAAAACAGTGAGTAATAGTACACGAAACGGACCAGAATCGGCCAAAATAGTGAGTGCTGATGACCGACACTTAAACGCACCCTGGGGTTCCTTAATCGTGGAAATCACTCCGAGACCTCAAAACAGTGAGTAATAGGCCATGAAACGGGGCAGAATCGACAAAATCTGTGAGTGTTGCTGACCGGCACATAAACGCACCCCGGGGTTAAGTTCGTTAATCGTGGAAATCACTCCGGGACCACAAGACAGTGAGTAATAGTCCATGAAACGGGCTAGAATCGGCCCAGACTGCGAGTCTTGACGACCAACACATAAGCACACCATGGGGTCCGACAACCATGGAAATCACTTCGGGGCCCCAAAACAGTGAGTAATAGTCCATGAAAGAGCCCAGAATTGGTCAAAACTGCGAGTGTTGATGACCGACACGTTAGCGCTCCTTGGGATTGAACAACTATGGAAATCACTTCGGGACACCAAAACGGTGAGTAATAGTCCACTAAACGGGTCAGAATTGGCCAAAACTTTGAGTGTTGACGAGGGACACGTAAACTCAACCTACGGATCGTCAATCGTGAAAATCGCTCTGGGTCCCCAAAACGGTGAGTAATAGTGCACGAAACAGACCAGAATCGGCCAAAATTATGAGTGCTGATGACCGACACGTAAACGCACCCAGGGGTTCGTCAATCGTGGAAATCACTTCGGGAACCCAAAACTGAGTAATAGTCCAAGAAACGGGCCAAAATCGGCCCAGACTGCGATTCTTGACGACCAACACGTAAGCACACTTGGGGTTCGACAACCATGGAAATCGCTTTGGGACCCCAAAACAGTGAGTAATAGGCCATGAAACAGGCCAGAATTGGCCAAAACTACGAGTGTTGATGACCGACACGTAAGCGCACCTCGGGGTTCAACAACTATGGAAATCGCTTCGGTACACCAAAACGGCGAGTAATAGTCGATGAAACGGGTCAGAATTGGCCAAAACTTTGAGTGTTGACGACGGACACATAAACGCACCCCGGGGATCGTCAATCGTGGAAATCGCTGTGGGACCCCAAAACAGTGAGTAATAGTACACGAAACGGACCAGAGTCGGCCAAAATAGTGAGTGCTGATGACCGACACTTAAACGCACCCTGGGGTTCCTTAATCGTGGAAATCACTCCGAGACCTCAAAACAGTGAGTAATAGGCCATGAAACGGGCTAGAATCGACAAAATCTGTGAGTGTTGCTGACCGGCACATAAACGCACCCCGGGGTTAAGTTCGTTAATCGTGGAAATCACTCCGGGACCACAAGACAGTGAGTAATAGTCCATGAAACGGGCTAGAATCGGCCCAGACTGCGAGTCTTGACGACCAACACATAAGCACGCCATGGGGTCCGACAACCATGGAAATCACTTCGGGACCCCAAAACAGTGAGTAATAGTCCATGAACGAGCCCAGAATCGGTCAAAACTGCGAGTGTTGATGACCGACACGTTAGCGCACCTTGGGATTCAACAACTATGGAAATCACTTCGGGACACCAAAACGGTGAGTAATAGTCCACTAAACGGGTCAGAATTGGCCAAAACTTTGAGTGTTGATGAGGGACACATGAACTCAACCTAGGGATCGTCAATCGTGAAAATCGCTCTGGGTCCCCAAAACAGTGAGTAATAGTGCACGAAACAGACCAGAATCGGCCAAAATTGTGAGTGCTGATGACCGACACGTAAACGCACCCAGGGGTTCGTCAATCGTGGAAATCACTTCGGGAACCCAAAACTGAGTAATAGTCCAAGAAACGGGCCAAAATCGGCCCAGACTGCGATTCTTGACGACCAACACGTAAGCACACTTGGGGTTCGACAACCATGGAAATCGCTTTGGGACCCCAAAACAGTGAGTAATAGGCCATGAAACAGGCCAGAATTGGCCAAAACTACGAGTGTTGATGACCGACACGTAAGCGCACCTCGGGGTTCAACAACTATGGAAATCGCTTCGGTACACCAAAACGGCGAGTAATAGTCCATGAAACGGGTCAGAATTGGCCAAAACTTTGAGTGTTGACAACGGACACGTAAACGCACCCCAGGGATCGTCAATCGTGGAAATCGCTTTGGGACCCCAAAACAGTGAGTAATAGTACACGAAACGGACCAGAATCGGCCAAAATAGTGAGTGCCGATGACCGACACTTAAACGCACCCTGGGGTTCCTTAATCGTGGAAATCACTCCGAGACCTCAAAACAGTGAGTAATAGGCCATGAAACGGGGCAGAATCGACAAAATCTGTGAGTGTTGCTGACCGGCACATAAACGCACCCCGGGGTTAAGTTCGTTAATCGTGGAAATCACTCCCGGACCACAAGACAGTGAGTAATAGTCCATGAAACGGGCTAGAATCGGCCCAGACTGCGAGTCTTGACGACCAACACATAAGCACACCATGGGGTCCGACAACCATGGAAATCACTTCGGGGCCCCAAAACAGTGAGTAATAGTCCATGAAAGAGCCCAGAATCGGTCAAAACTGCGAGTGTTGATGACCGACAGGTTAGCGCTCCTTGGGATTCAACAACTATGGAAATCACTTCGGGACACCAAAACGGTGAGTAATAGTCCACTAAACGGGTCAGAATTGGCCAAAACTTTGAGTGTTGATGAGGGACACGTAAACTCAACCTACGGATCGTCAATCGTGAAAATCGCTCTGGGTCCCCAAAACGGTGAGTAATAGTGCACGAAACAGACCAGAATCGGCCAAAATTATGAGTGCTGATGACCGACACGTAAACGCACCCAGGGGTTCGTCAATCGTGGAAATCACTTCGGGAACCCAAAACTGAGTAATAGTCCAAGAAACGGGCCAAAATCGGCCCAGACTGTGATTCTTGACGACCAACACGTAAGCACACCTTGGGGTTCGACAACCATGGAAATCGCTTTGGGACCCCAAAACAGTGACTAATAGGCCATGAAACAGGCCAGAATTGGCCAAAACTGTGAGTGTTGATGACCGACACGTAAGCGCACCTCGGGGTTCAACAACTATGGAAATCGCTTCGGTACACCAAAACGGCGAGTAATAGTCCATGAAACGGGTCAGAATTGGCCAAAACTTTGAGTGTTGACGACGGACACGTAAACGCACCCCAGGGATCGTCAATCGTGGAAATCGCTTTGGGACCCCAAAACAGTGAGTAATAGTACACGAAACGGACCAGAATCGGCCAAAATAGTGAGTGCCGATGACCGACACTTAAACGCACCCTGGGGTTCCTTAATCGTGGAAATCACTCCGAGACCTCAAAACAGTGAGTAATAGGCCATGAAACGGGGCAGAATCGACAAAATCTGTGAGTGTTGCTGACCGGCACATAAACGCACCCCGGGGTTAAGTTCGTTAATCGTGGAAATCACTCCGGGACCACAAGACAGTGAGTAATAGTCCATGAAACGGGCCAGAATCGGCCCAGACTGCGAGTCTTGACGACCAACACATAAGCACACCATGGGGTCCGACAACCATGGAAATCACTTCGGGGCCCCAAAACAGTGAGTAATAGTCCATGAAAGAGCCCAGAATCGGTCAAAACTGCGAGTGTTGATGACCGACACGTTAGCGCTCCTTGGGATTCAACAACTATGGAAATCACTTCGGGACACCAAAACGGTGAGTAATAGTCCACTAAACGGGTCAGAATTGGCCAAAACTTTGAGTGTTGATGAGGGACACGTAAACTCAACCTACGGATCGTCAATCGTGAAAATCGCTCTGGGTCCCCAAAACGGTGAGTAATAGTGCACGAAACAGACCAGAATCGGCCAAAATTATGAGTGCTGATGACCGACACGTAAACGCACCCAGGGGTTCGTCAATCGTGGAAATCACATCGGGAACCCAAAACTGAGTAATAGTCCAAGAAACGGGCCAAAATCGGCCCAGACTGCGATTCTTGACGACCAACACGTAAGCACACTTGGGGTTCGACAACCATGGAAATCGCTTTGGGACCCCAAAACAGTGAGTAATAGGCCATGAAACAGGCCAGAATTGGCCAAAACTACGAGTGTTGATGACCGACACGTAAGCGCACCTCGGGGTTCAACAACTATGGAAATCGCTTCGGTACACCAAAACGGCGAGTAATAGTCCATGAAATGGGTCAGAATTGGCCAAAACTTTGAGTGTTGACGACGGACACGTAAACGCACCCCAGGGATCGTCAATCGTGGAAATCGCTTTGGGACCCCAAAACAGTGAGTAATAGTACACGAAACGGACCAGAATCGGCCAAAATAGTGAGTGCTGATGACCGACACTTAAACGCACCCTGGGGTTCCTTAATCGTGGAAATCACTCCGAGACCTCAAAACAGTGAGTAATAGGCCATGAAACGGGGCAGAATCGACAAAATCTGTGAGTGTTGCTGACCGGCACATAAACGCACCCCGGGGTTAAGTTCGTTAATCGTGGAAATCACTCCGGGACCACAAGACAGTGAGTAATAGTCCATGAAACGGGCTAGAATCGGCCCAGACTGCGAGTCTTGACGACCAACACATAAGCACACCATGGGGTCCGACAACCATGGAAATCACTTCGGGGCCCCAAAACAGTGAGTAATAGTCCATGAAAGAGCCCAGAATCGGTCAAAACTGCGAGTGTTGATGACCGACAGGTTAGCGCTCCTTGGGATTCAACAACTATGGAAATCACTTCGGGACACCAAAACGGTGAGTAATAGTCCACTAAACGGGTCAGAATTGGCCAAAACTTTGAGTGTTGATGAGGGACACGTAAACTCAACCTACGGATCGTCAATCGTGAAAATCGCTCTGGGTCCCCAAAACGGTGAGTAATAGTGCACGAAACAGACCAGAATCGGCCAAAATTATGAGTGCTGATGACCGACACGTAAACGCACCCAGGGGTTCGTCAATCGTGGAAATCACTTCGGGAACCCAAAACTGAGTAATAGTCCAAGAAATGGGCCAAAATCGGCCCAGACTGTGATTCTTGACGACCAACACGTAAGCACACCTTGGGGTTCGACAACCATGGAAATCGCTTTGGGACCCCAAAACAGTGACTAATAGGCCATGAAACAGGCCAGAATTGGCCAAAACTGCGAGTGTTGATGACCGACACCTAAGCGCACCTCGGGGTTCAACAACTATGGAAATCGCTTCGGTACACCAAAACGGCGAGTAATAGTCCATGAAACGGGTCAGAATTGGCCAAAACTTTGAGTGTTGACGACGGACACGTAAACGCACCCCAGGGATCGTCAATCGTGGAAATCGCTTTGGGACCCCAAAACAGTGAGTAATAGTACACGAAACGGACCAGAATCGGCCAAAATAGTGAGTGCCGATGACCGACACTTAAACGCACCCTGGGGTTCCTTAATCGTGGAAATCACTCCAAGACCTCAAACCAGTGAGTAATAGGCCATGAAACGGGGCAGAATCGACAAAATCTGTGAGTGTTGCTGACCGGCACATAAACGCACCCCGGGGTTAAGTTCGTTAATCGTGGAAATCACTCCGGGACCACAAGACAGTGAGTAATAGTCCATGAAACGGGCCAGAATCGGCCCAGACTGCGAGTCTTGACGACCAACACATAAGCACACCATGGGGTCCGACAACCATGGAAATCACTTCGGGGCCCCAAAACAGTGAGTAATAGTCCATGAAAGAGCCCAGAATCGGTCAAAAATGCGAGTGTTGATGACCGACACGTTAGCGCTCCTTGGGATTCAACAACTATGGAAATCACTTCGGGACACCAAAACGGTGAGTAATAGTCCACTAAACGGGTCAGAATTGGCCAAAACTTTGAGTGTTGATGAGGGACACGTAAACTCAACCTACGGATCGTCAATCGTGAAAATCGCTCTGGGTCCCCAAAACGGTGAGTAATAGTGCACGAAACAGACCAGAATCGGCCAAAATTATGAGTGCTGATGACCGACACGTAAACGCACCCAGGGGTTCGTCAATCGTGGAAATCACTTCGGGAACCCAAAACTGAGTAATAGTCCAAGAAACGGGCCAAAATCGGCCCAGACTGCGATTCTTGACGACCAACACGTAAGCACACTTGGGGTTCGACAACCATGGAAATCGCTTTGGGACCCCAAAACAGTGAGTAATAGGCCATGAAACAGGCCAGAATTGGCCAAAACTACGAGTGTTGATGACCGACACGTAAGCGCACCTCGGGGTTCAACAACTATGGAAATCGCTTCGGTACACCAAAACGGCGAGTAATAGTCCATGAAACGGGTCAGAATTGGCCAAAACTTTGAGTGTTGACGACGGACACATAAACGCACCCCGGGGATCGTCAATCGTGGAAATCGCTGTGGGACCCCAAAACAGTGAGTAATAGTACACGAAACGGACCAGAATCGGCCAAAATAGTGAGTGCTGATGACCGACACTTAAACGCACCCTGGGGTTCCTTAATCGTGGAAATCACTCCGAGACCTCAAAACAGTGAGTAATAGGCCATGAAACGGGCCAGAATCGACAAAATCTGTGAGTGTTGCTGACCGGCACATAAACGCACCCCGGGGTTAAGTTCGTTAATCGTGGAAATCACTCCGGGACCACAAGACAGTGAGTAATAGTCCATGAAACGGGCTAGAATCGGCCCAGACTGCGAGTCTTGACGACCAACACATAAGCACACCATGGGGTCCGACAACCATGGAAATCACTTCGGGACCCCAAAACAGTGAGTAATAGTCCATGAACGAGCCCAGAATCGGTCAAAACTGCGAGTGTTGATGACCGACACGTTAGCGCACCTTGGGATTCAACAACTATGGAAATCACTTCGGGACACCAAAACGGTGAGTAATAGTCCACTAAACGGGTCAGAATTGGCCAAAACTTTGAGTGTTGATGAGGGACACATAAACTCAACCTAGGGATCGTCAATCATGAAAATCGCTCTGGGTCCCCAAAACAGTGAGTAATAGTGCACGAAACAGACCAGAATCGGCCAAAATTATGAGTGCTGATGACCGACACGTAAACGCACCCAGGGGTTCGTCAATCGTGGAAATCACTTCGGGAACCCAAAACTGAGTAATAGTCCAAGAAACGGGCCAAAATCGGCCCAGACTGTGATTCTTGACGACCAACACGTAAGCACACCTTGGGGTTCGACAACCATGGAAATCGCTTTGGGACCCCAAAACAGTGACTAATAGGCCATGAAACAGGCCAGAATTGGCCAAAACTGCGAGTGTTGATGACCGACACGTAAGCGCACCTCGGGGTTCAACAACTATGGAAATCGCTTCGGTACACCAAAACGGCGAGTAATAGTCCATGAAACGGGTCAGAATTGGCCAAAACTTTGAGTGTTGACGACGGACACGTAAACGCACCCCAGGGATCGTCAATCGTGGAAATCGCTTTGGGACCCCAAAACAGTGAGTAATAGTACACGAAACGGACCAGAATCGGCCAAAATAGTGAGTGCCGATGACCGACACTTAAACGCACCCTGGGGTTCCTTAATCGTGGAAATCACTCCGAGACCTCAAAACAGTGAGTAATAGGCCATGAAACGGGGCAGAATCGACAAAATCTGTGAGTGTTGCTGACCGGCACATAAACGCACCCCGGGGTTAAGTTCGTTAATCGTGGAAATCACTCCGGGACCACAAGACAGTGAGTAATAGTCCATGAAACGGGCCAGAATCGGCCCAGACTGCGAGTCTTGACGACCAACACATAAGCACACCATGGGGTCCGACAACCATGGAAATCACTTCGGGGCCCCAAAACAGTGAGTAATAGTCCATGAAAGAGCCCAGAATCGGTCAAAACTGCGAGTGTTGATGACCGACAGGTTAGCGCTCCTTGGGATTCAACAACTATGGAAATCACTTCGGGACACCAAAACGGTGAGTAATAGTCCACTAAACGGGTCGGAATTGGCCAAAACTTTGAGTGTTGATGAGGGACACGTAAACTCAACCTACGGATCGTCAATCGTGAAAATCGCTCTGGGTCCCCAAAACGGTGAGTAATAGTGCACGAAACAGAACAGAATCGGCCAAAATTATGAGTGCTGATGACCGACACGTAAACGCACCCAGGGGTTCGTCAATCGTGGAAATCACTTCGGGAACCCAAAACTGAGTAATAGTCCAAGAAACGGGCCAAAATCGGCCCAGACTGTGATTCTTGACGACCAACACGTAAGCACACCTTGGGGTTCGACAACCATGGAAATCGCTTTGGGACCCCAAAACAGTGACTAATAGGCCATGAAACAGGCCAGAATTGGCCAAAACTGCGAGTGTTGATGACCGACACGTAAGCGCACCTCGGGGTTCAACAACTATGGAAATCGCTTCGGTACACCAAAACGGCGAGTAATAGTCCATGAAACGGGTCAGAATTGGCCAAAACTTTGAGTGTTGACGACGGACACGTAAACGCACCCCAGGGATCGTCAATCGTGGAAATCGCTTTGGGACCCCAAAACAGTGAGTAATAGTACACGAAACGGACCAGAATCGGCCAAAATAGTGAGTGCCGATGACCGACACTTAAACGCACCCTGGGGTTCCTTAATCGTGGAAATCACTCCGAGACCTCAAAACAGTGAGTAATAGGCCATGAAACGGGGCAGAATCGACAAAATCTGTGAGTGTTGCTGACCGGCACATAAACGCACCCCGGGGTTAAGTTCGTTAATCGTGGAAATCACTCCGGGACCACAAGACAGTGAGTAATAGTCCATGAAACGGGCTAGAATCGGCCCAGACTGCGAGTCTTGACGACCAACACATAAGCACACCATGGGGTCCGACAACCATGGAAATCACTTCGGGGCCCCAAAACAGTGAGTAATAGTCCATGAAAGAGCCCAGAATCGGTCAAAACTGCGAGTGTTGATGACCGACACGTTAGCGCTCCTTGGGATTCAACAACTATGGAAATCACTTCGGGACACCAAAACGGTGAGTAATAGTCCACTAAACGGGTCAGAATTGGCAAAAACTTTGAGTGTTGATGAGGGACACGTAAACTCAACCTACGGATCGTCAATCGTGAAAATCGCTCTGGGTCCCCAAAACGGTGAGTAATAGTGCACGAAACAGACCAGAATCGGCCAAAATTATGAGTGCTGATGACCGACACGTAAACGCACCCAGGGGTTCGTCAATCGTGGAAATCACTTCGGGAACCCAAAACTGAGTAATAATCCAAGAAACGGGCCAAAATCGGCCCAGACTGCGATTCTTGACGACCAACACGTAAGCACACTTGGGGTTCGACAACCATGGAAATCGCTTTGGGACCCCAAAACAGTGAGTAATAGGCCATGAAACAGGCCAGAATTGGGCAAAACTACGAGTGTTGATGACCGACACGTAAGCGCACCTCGGGGTTCAACAACTATGGAAATCGCTTCGGTACACCAAAACGGCGAGTAATAGTCCATGAAACGGGTCAGAATTGGCCAAAACTTTGAGTGTTGACGACGGACACATAAACGCACCCCGGGGATCGTCAATCGTGGAAATCGCTGTGGGACCCCAAAACAGTGAGTAATAGTACACGAAACGGACCAGAATCGGCCAAAATAGTGAGTGCTGATGACCGACACTTAAACGCACCCTGGGGTTCCTTAATCGTGGAAATCACTCCGAGACCTCAAAACAGTGAGTAATAGGCCATGAAACGGGCCAGAATCGACAAAATCTGTGAGTGTTGCTGACCGGCACATAAACGCACCCCGGGGTTAAGTTCGTTAATCGTGGAAATCACTCCGGGACCACAAGACAGTGAGTAATAGTCCATGAAACGGGCTAGAATCGGCCCAGACTGCGAGTCTTGACGACCAACACATAAGCACACCATGGGGTCCGACAACCATGGAAATCACTTCGGGACCCCAAAACAGTGAGTAATAGTCCATGAACGAGCCCAGAATCGGTCAAAACTGCGAGTGTTGATGACCGACACGTTAGCGCACCTTGGGATTCAACAACTATGGAAATCACTTCGGGACACCAAAACGGTGAGTAATAGTCCACTAAACGGGTCAGAATTGGCCAAAACTTTGAGTGTTGATGAGGGACACATAAACTCAACCTAGGGATCGTCAATCATGAAAATCGCTCTGGGTCCCCAAAACAGTGAGTAATAGTGCACGAAACAGACCAGAATCGGCCAAAATTATGAGTGCTGATGACCGACACGTAAACGCACCCAGGGGTTCGTCAATCGTGGAAATCACTTCGGGAACCCAAAACTGAGTAATAGTCCAAGAAACGGGCCAAAATCGGCCCAGACTGTGATTCTTGACGACCAACACGTAAGCACACCTTGGGGTTCGACAACCATGGAAATCGCTTTGGGACCCCAAAACAGTGACTAATAGGCCATGAAACAGGCCAGAATTGGCCAAAACTGCGAGTGTTGATGACCGACACGTAAGCGCACCTCGGGGTTCAACAACTATGGAAATCGCTTCGGTACACCAAAACGGCGAGTAATAGTCCATGAAACGGGTCAGAATTGGCCAAAACTTTGAGTGTTGACGACGGACACGTAAACGCACCCCAGGGATCGTCAATCGTGGAAATCGCTTTGGGACCCCAAAACAGTGAGTAATAGTACACGAAACGGACCAGAATCGGCCAAAATAGTGAGTGCCGATGACCGACACTTAAACGCACCCTGGGGTTCCTTAATCGTGGAAATCACTCCGAGACCTCAAAACAGTGAGTAATAGGCCATGAAACGGGGCAGAATCGACAAAATCTGTGAGTGTTGCTGACCGGCACATAAACGCACCCCGGGGTTAAGTTCGTTAATCGTGGAAATCACTCCGGGACCACAAGACAGTGAGTAATAGTCCATGAAACGGGCCAGAATCGGCCCAGACTGCGAGTCTTGACGACCAACACATAAGCACACCATGGGGTCCGACAACCATGGAAATCACTTCGGGGCCCCAAAACAGTGAGTAATAGTCCATGAAAGAGCCCAGAATCGGTCAAAACTGCGAGTGTTGATGACCGACACGTTAGCGCTCCTTGGGATTCAACAACTATGGAAATCACTTCGGGACACCAAAACGGTGAGTAATAGTCCACTAAACGGGTCAGAATTGGCCAAAACTTTGAGTGTTGATGAGGGACACGTAAACTCAACCTACGGATCGTCAATCGTGAAAATCGCTCTGGGTCCCCAAAACGGTGAGTAATAGTGCACGAAACAGACCAGAATCGGCCAAAATTATGAGTGCTGATGACCGACACGTAAACGCACCCAGGGGTTCGTCAATCGTGGAAATCACTTCGGGAACACAAAACTGAGTAATAGTCCAAGAAACGGGCCAAAATCGGCCCAGACTGCGATTCTTGACGACCAACACGTAAGCACACTTGGGGTTCGACAACCATGGAAATCGCTTTGGGACCCCAAAATAGTGAGTAATAGGCCATGAAACAGGCCAGAATTGGCCAAAACTACGAGTGTTGATGACCGACACGTAAGCGCACCTCGGGGTTCAACAACTATGGAAATCGCTTCGGTACACCAAAACAGCGAGTAATAGTCCATGAAACGGGTCAGAATTGGCCAAAACTTTGAGTGTTGACGACGGACACATAAACGCACCCCGGGGATCGTCAATCGTGGAAATCGCTGTGGGACCCCAAAACAGTGAGTCATAGTACACGATACGGACCAGAATCGGCCAAAATAGTGAGTGCTGATGACCGACACTTAAACACACCCTGGGGTTCCTTAATCGTGGAAATCACTCCGAGACCTCAAAACAGTGAGTAATAGGCCATGAAACAGGCCAGAATCGACAAAATCTGTGAGTGTTGCTGACCGGCACATAAACGCACCCCGGGGTTAAGTTCATTAATCGTGGAAATCACTCCGGGACCACAAGACAGTGAGTAATAGTCCATGAAACGGGCTAGAATCGGCCCAGACTGCGAGTCTTGACGACCAACACATAAGCACACCATGGGGTCTGACAACCATGGAAATCACTTCGGGACCCCAAAACAGTGAGTAATAGTCCATGAATGAGCCCAGAATCGGTCAAAACTGCGAGTGTTGATGACCGACACGTTAGCGCACCTTGGGATTCAACAACTATGGAAATCACTTCGGGACACCAAAACGGTGAGTAATAGTCCACTAAACGGGTCAGAATTGGCCAAAACTTTGAGTGTTGATGGGGGACACATAAACTCAACCTAGGGATCGTCAATCGTGAAAATTGCTCTGGGTCCCCAAAACGGTGAGTAATAGTGCACGAAACAGACCAGAATCGGCCATAATTGTGAGTGCTGATGACCGACACGTAAACGCACCCAGGGGTTCGTCAATCGTGGAAATCACTTCGGGAACACAAAACTGAGTAATAGTCCAAGAAACGGGCCAAAATCGGCCCAGACTGTGATTCTTGACGACCAACACGTAAGCACACCTTGGGGTTCGACAACCATGGAAATCGCTTTGGGACCCCAAAACAATGACTAATAGGCCATGAAACAGGCCAGAATTGGCCAAAACTACGAGTGTTGATGACCGACACGTAAGCGCACCTCGGGGTTCAACAACTATGGAAATCGCTTCGGTACACCAAAACGGCGAGTAATAGTCCATGAAACGGGTCAGAATTGGCCAAAACTTTGAGTGTTGACGACGGACACGTAAACGCACCCCAGGGATCGTCAATCGTGGAAATCGCTTTGGGACCCCAAAACAGTGAGTAATAGTACACGAAACGGACCAGAATCGGCCAAAATAGTGAGTGCCGATGACCGACACTTAAACGCACCCTGGGGTTCCTTAATCGTGGAAATCACTCTGAGACCTCAAAACAGTGAGTAATAGGCCATGAAACGGGGCAGAATCGACAAAATCTGTGAGTGTTGCTGACCGGCACATAAACGCACCCCGGGGTTAAGTTCGTTAATCGTGGAAATCACTCCGGGACCACAAGACAGTGAGTAATAGTCCATGAAACGGGCTAGAATCGGCCCAGACTGCGAGTCTTGACGACCAACACATAAGCACACCATGGGGTCCGACAACCATGGAAATCACTTCGGGGCCCCAAAACAGTGAGTAATAGTCCATGAAAGAGCCCAGAATCGGTCAAAACTGCGAGTGTTGATGACCGACACGTTAGCGCTCCTTGGGATTCAACAACTATGAAAATCACTTCGGGACACCAAAACGGTGAGTAATAGTCCACTAAACGGGTCAGAATTGGCCAAAACTTTGAGTGTTGATGAGGGACACGTAAACTCAACCTACGGATCGTCAATCGTGAAAATCGCTCTGGGTCCCCAAAACGGTGAGTAATAGTGCACGAAACAGACCAGAATCGGCCAAAATTATGAGTGCTGATGACCGACACATAAACGCACCCAGGGGTTCGTCAATCGTGGAAATCACTTCGGGAACCCAAAACTGAGTAATAGTCCAAGAAACGGGCCAAAATCGGCCCAGACTGCGATTCTTGACGACCAACACATAAGCACACTTGGGGTTCGACAACCATGGAAATCGCTTTGGGACCCCAAAACAGTGAGTAATAGGCCATGAAACAGGCCAGAATTGGCCAAAACTACGAGTGTTGATGACCGACACGTAAGCGCACCTCGGGGTTCAACCACTATGGAAATCGCTTCGGTACACCAAAACGGCGAGTAATAGTCCATGAAACGGGTCAGAATTGGCCAAAACTTTGAGTGTTGACGACGGACACATAAACGCACCCCGGGGATCGTCAATCGTGGAAATCGCTGTGGGACCCCAAAACAGTGAGTAATAGTACACGAAACGGACCAGAATCGGCCAAAATAGTGAGTGCTGATGACCGACACTTAAACGCACCCTGGGGTTCCTTAATCGTGGAAATCACTCCGAGACCTCAAAACAGTGAGTAATAGGCCATGAAACGGGCCAGAATCGACAAAATCTGTGAGTGTTGCTGACCGGCACATAAACGCACCCCGGGGTTAAGTTCGTTAATCGTGGAAATCACTCCGGGACCACAAGACAGTGAGTAATAGTCCATGAAACGGGCTAGAATCGGCCCAGACTGCGAGTCTTGACGACCAACACATAAGCACACCATGGGGTCCGACAACCATGGAAATCACTTCGGGACCCCAAAACAGTGAGTAATAGTCCTTAACGAGCCCAGAATCGGTCAAAACTGCGAGTGTTGATGACCGACACGTTAGCGCACCTTGGGATTCAACAACTATGGAAATCACTTCGGGACACCAAAACGGTGAGTAATAGTCCACTAAACGGGTCAGAATTGGCCAAAACTTTGAGTGTTGATGAGGGACACATAAACTCAACCTAGGGATCGTCAATCGTGAAAATCGCTCTGGGTCCCCAAAACAGTGAGTAATAGTGCACGAAACAGACCAGAATAGGCCAAAATTGTGAGTGCTGATGACCGACACGTAAACGCACCCAGGGGTTCGTCAATCGTGGAAATCACTTCGGGAACCCAAAACTGAGTAATAGTCCAAGAAACGGGCCAAAATCGGCCCAGACTGTGATTCTTGACGACCAACACGTAAGCACACCTTGGGGTTCGACAACCATGGAAATCGCTTTGGGACCCCAAAACAGTGACTAATAGGCCATGAAACAGGCCAGAATTGGCCAAAACTACGAGTGTTGATGACCGACACGTAAGCGCACCTCGGGGTTCAACAACTATGGAAATCGCTTCGGTACACCAAAACGGCGAGTAATAGTCCATGAAACGGGTCAGAATTGGCCAAAACTTTGAGTGTTGACGACGGACACGTAAACGCACCCCAGGGATCGTCAATCGTGGAAATCGCTTTGGGACCCCAAAACAGTGAGTAATAGTACACGAAACGGACCAGAATCGGCCAAAATAGTGAGTGCCGATGACCGACACTTAAACGCACCCTGGGGTTCCTTAATCGTGGAAATCACTTCGAGACCTCAAAACAGCGAGTAATAGGCCATGAAACGGGGCAGAATCGACAAAATCTGTGAGTGTTGCTGACCGGCACCTAAACGCACCCCGGGGTTAAGTTCGTTAATCGTGGAAATCACTCCGGGACCACAAGACAGTGAGTAATAGTCCATGAAACGGGCTAGAATCGGCCCAGACTGCGAGTCTTGACGACCAACACATAAGCACACCATGGGGTCCGACAACCATGG
Organism: Triticum aestivum; assembly: GCF_018294505.1. Taxonomy (NCBI): domain Eukaryota; kingdom Viridiplantae; phylum Streptophyta; class Magnoliopsida; order Poales; family Poaceae; genus Triticum; species Triticum aestivum. The sequence goes on along the minus strand of NW_025228172.1, from coordinate 59,310 downwards.
AAATCACTTCGGGGCCCCAAAACAGTGAGTAATAGTCCATGAAAGAGCCCAAAATCGGTCAAAACTGCGAGTGTTGATGACCGACACGTTAGCGCTCCTTGGGATTCAACAACTATGGAAATCACTTCGGGACACCAAAACGGTGAGTAATAGTCCACTAAACGGGTCAGAATTGGCCAAAACTTTGAGTGTTGATGAGGGACACGTAAACTCAACCTATGGATCGTGAATCGTGAAAATCGCTCTGGGTCCCCAAAACGGTGTGTAATAGTGCACGAAACAGACCAGAATCGGCCAAAATTATGAGTGCTGATGACCGACACGTAAACGCACCCAGGGGTTCGTCAATCGTGGAAATCACTTCGGGAACCCAAAACTGAGTAATAGTCCAAGAAACGGGCCAAAATCGGCCCAGACTGCGATTCTTGACGACCAACACGTAAGCACACTTGGGGTTCGACAACCATGGAAATCGCTTTGGGACCCCAAAACAGTGAGTAATAGGCCATGAAACAGGCCAGAATTGGCCAAAACTACGAGTGTTGATGACCGACACGTAAGCGCACCTCGGGGTTCAACAACTATGGAAATCGCTTCGGTACACCAAAACGGCGAGTAATAGTCCATGAAACGGGTCAGAATTGGCCAAAACTTTGAGTGTTGACGACGGACACGTAAACGCACCCCAGGGATCGTCAATCGTGGAAATCGCTTTGGGACCCCAAAACAGTGAGTAATAGTACACGAAACGGACCAGAATCGGCCAAAATAGTGAGTGCCGATGACCGACACTTAAACGCACCCTGGGGTTCCTTAATCGTGGAAATCACTCCGAGACCTCAAAACAGTGAGTAATAGGCCATGAAACGGGGCAGAATCGACAAAATCTGTGAGTGTTGCTGACCGGCACATAAACGCACCCCGGGGTTAAGTTCGTTAATCGTGGAAATCACTCCGGGACCACAAGACAGTGAGTAATAGTCCATGAAACGGGCTAGAATCGGCCCAGACTGCGAGTCTTGACGACCAACACATAAGCACACCATGGGGTCCGACAACCATGGAAATCACTTCGGGACCCCAAAACAGTGAGTAATAGTCCATGAACGAGCCCAGAATCGGTCAAAACTGCGAGTGTTGATGACCGACACGTTAGCGCACCTTGGGATTCAACAACTATGGAAATCACTTCGGGACACCAAAACGGTGAGTAATAGTCCACTAAACGGGTCACAATTGGCCAACACTTTGAGTGTTGATGAGGGACACATAAACTCAACCTAGGGATCGTCAATCGTGAAAATCGCTCTGGGTCCCCAAAACGGTGAGTAATAGTGCACGAAACAGACCAGAATCGGCCAAAATTGTGAGTGCTGATGACCGACACGTAAACGCACCCAGGGGTTCGTCAATCGTGGAAATCACTTCGGGAACCCAAAACTGAGTACTAGTCCAAGAAACGGGCCAAAATCGGCCCAGACTGTGATTCTTGACGACCAACACGTAAGCACACCTTGGGGTTCGACAACCATGGAAATCGCTTTGGGACCCCAAAACAGTGACTAATAGGCCATGAAACAGGCCAGAATTGGCCAAAACTGCGAGTGTTGATGACCGACACGTAAGCGCACCTCGGGGTTCAACAACTATGGAAATCGCTTCGGTACACCAAAACGGCGAGTAATAGTCCATGAAACGGGTCAGAATTGGCCAAAACTTTTAGTGTTGACGACGGACACGTAAACGCACCCCGGGGATCGTCAATCGTGGAAATCGATTTGGGACCCCAAAACAGTGAGTAATAGTACACGAAACGGACCAGAATCGGCCAAAATAGTGAGTGCTGATGACCGACACTTAAACGCACCCTGGGGTTCCTTAATCGTGGAAATCACTCCGAGACCTCAAAACAGTGAGTAATAGGCCATGAAACGGGCCAGAATCGACAAAATCTGTGAGTGTTGCTGACCGGCACATAAACGCACCCCGGGGTTAAGTTCGTTAATCGTGGAAATCACTCCGGGACCACAAGACAGTGAGTAATAGTCCATGAAACGGGCTAGAATCGGCCCAGACTGCGAGTCTTGACGACCAACACATAAGCACACCATGGGGTCCGACAACCATGGAAATCACTTCGGGACCCCAAAACAGTGAGTAATAGTCCATGAACGAGCCCAGAATCAGTCAAAACTGCGAGTGTTGATGACCGACACGTTAGCGCACCATGGGATTCAACAACTATGGAAATCACTTCGGGACACCAAAACGGTGAGTAATAGTCCACTAAACGGGTCAGAATTGGCCAAAACTTTGAGTGTTGATGAGGGACACATAAACTCAACCTAGGGATCGTCAATCGTGAAAATCGCTCTGGGTCCCCAAAACGGTGAGTAATAGTGCACGAAACAGACCAGAATAGGCCAAAATTGTGAGTGCTGATGACCGACACGTAAACGCACCCAGGGGTTCGTCAATCGTGGAAATCACTTCGGGAACCCAAAACAGAGTAATAGTCCAAGAAACGGGCCAAAATCGGCCCAGACTGCGATTCTTGACGACCAACACGTAAGCACACTTGGGGTTCGACAACCATGGAAATCGCTTTGGGACCCCAAAACAGTGAGTAATAGGCCATGAAACAGGCCAGAATTGGCCAAAACTACGAGTGTTGATGACCGACACGTAAGCGCACCTCGGGGTTCAACAACTATGGAAATCGCTTCGGTACACCAAAACGGCGAGTAATAGTCCATGAAACGGGTCAGAATTGGCCAAAACTTTGAGTGTTGACGACGGACACGTAAACGCACCCCAGGGATCGTCAATCGTGGAAATCGCTTTGGGACCCCAAAACAGTGAGTAATAGTACACGAAACGGACCAGAATCGGCCAAAATAGTGAGTGCCGATGACCGACACTTAAACGCACCCTGGGGTTCCTTAATCGTGGAAATCACTCCGAGACCTCAAAACAGTGAGTAATAGGCCATGAAACGGGGCAGAATTGACAAAATCTGTGAGTGTTGCTGACCGGCACCTAAACGCACCCCGGGGTTAAGTTCGTTAATCGTGGAAATCACTCCGGGACCACAAGACAGTGAGTAATAGTCCATGAAACGGGCTAGAATCGGCCCAGACTGCGAGTCTTGACGACCAACAAATAAGCACACCATGGGGTCCGACAACCATGGAAATCACTTCGGGGCCCCAAAACAGTGAGTAATAGTCCATGAAAGAGCCCAGAATCGGTCAAAACTGCGAGTGTTGATGACCGACACGTTAGCGCTCCTTGGGATTCAACAACTACGGAAATCACTTCGGGACACCAAAACGGTGAGTAATAGTCCACTAAACGGGTCAGAATTGGCCAAAACTTTGAGTGTTGATGAGGGACACGTAAACTTAACCTACGGATCGTCAATCGTGAAAATCGCTCTGGGTCCCCAAAACGGTGTGTAATAGTGCACGAAACAGACCAGAATCGGCCAAAATTATGAGTGCTGATGACCGACACGTAAACGCACCCAGGGGTTCGTCAATCGTGGAAATCACTTCGGGAACCCAAAACTGAGTAATAGTCCAAGAAACGGGCCAAAATCGGCCCAGACTGCGATTCTTGACGACCAACACGTAAGCACACTTGGAGTTCGACAACCATGGAAATCGCTTTGGGACCCCAAAACAGTGAGTAATAGGCCATGAAACAGGCCAGAATTGGCCAAAACTACGAGTGTTGATGACCGACACGTAAGCACACCTCGGGGTTCAACAACTATGGAAATCGCTTCGGTACACCAAAACGGCGAGTAATAGTCCATGAAACGGGTCAGAATTGGCCAAAACTTTGAGTGTTGACGACGGACACATAAACGCACCCCGGGGATCGTCAATCGTGGAAATCGCTGTGGGACCCCAAAACAGTGAGTAATAGTACACGAAACGGACCAGAATCGGCCAAAATAGTGAGTGCCGATGACCGACACTTAAACGCACCCTGGGGTTCCTTAATCGTGGAAATCACTCCGAGACCTCAAAACAGTGAGTAATAGGCCATGAAACGGGCCAGAATCGACAAAATCTGTGAGTGTTGCTGACCGGCACATAAACGCACACCGGGGTTAAGTTCGTTAATCGTGGAAATCACTCCGGGACCACAAGACAGTGAGTAATAGTCCATGAAACGGGCTAGAATCGGCCCAGACTGCGAGTCTTGACGACCAACACATAAGCACACCATGGGGTCCGACAACCATGGAAATCACTTCGGGACCCCAAAACAGTGAGTAATAGTCCATGAACGAGCCCAGAATCGGTCAAAACTGCGAGTGTTGATGACCGACACGTTAGCGCACCTTGGGATTCAACAACTATGGAAATCACTTCGGGACACCAAAACGGTGAGTAATAGTCCACTAAACGGGTCAGAATTGGCCAAAACTTTGAGTGTTGATGAGGGACACATAAACTCAACCTAGGGATCGTCAATCGTGAAAATCGCTCTGGGTCCCCAAAACGGTGAGTAATAGTGCACGAAACAGACCAGAATAGGCCAAAATTGTGAGTGCTGATGACCGACACGTAAACGCACCCTGGGGTTCGTCAATCGTGGAAATCACTTCGGGAACCCAAAACAGAGTAATAGTCCAAGAAACGGGCCAAAATCGGCCCAGACTGCGATTCTTGACGACCAACACATAAGCACACTTGGGGTTCGACAACCATGGAAATCGCTTTGGGACCCCAAAACAGTGAGTAATAGGCCATGAAACAGGCCAGAATTGGCCAAAACTACGAGTGTTGATGACCGACACGTAAGCGCACCTCGGGGTTCAACAACTATGGAAATCGCTTCGGTACACCAAAACGGCGAGTAATAGTCCATGAAACGGGTCAGAATTGGCCAAAACTTTGAGTGTTGACGACGGACACGTAAACGCACCCCAGGGATCGTCAATCGTGGAAATCGCTTTGGGACCCCAAAACAGTGAGTAATAGTACACGAAACGGACCAGAATCGGCCAAAATAGTGAGTGCCGATGACCGACACTTAAACACACCCTGGGGTTCCTTAATCGTGGAAATCGCTCCGAGACCTCAAAACAGCGAGTAATAGGCCATGAAACGGGGCAGAATCGACAAAATCTGTGAGTGTTGCTGACCGGCACCTAAACGCACCCCGGGGTTAAGTTCGTTAATCGTGGAAATCACTCCGGGACCACAAGACAGTGAGTAATAGTCCATGAAACGGGCTAGAATCGGCCCAGACTGCGAGTCTTGACGACCAACACATAAGCACACCATGGGGTCCGACAACCATGGAAATCACTTCGGGACCCCAAAACAGTGAGTAATAGTCCATGAACGAGCCCAGAATCGGTCAAAACTGCGAGTGTTGATGACCGACACGTTAGCGCACCTTGGGATTCAACAACTATGGAAATCACTTCGGGACACCAAAACGGTGAGTAATAGTCCACTAAACGGGTCAGAATTGGCCAAAACTTTGACTGTTGATGAGGGACACATAAACTCAACCTAGGGATCGTCAATCGTGAAAATCGCTCTGGGTCCCCAAAACGGTGAGTAATAGTGCACGAAACAGACCAGAATAGGCCAAAATTGTGAGTGCTGATGACCGACACGTAAACGCACCCAGGGGTTCGTCAATCGTGGAAATCACTTCGGGAACCCAAAACTGAGTAATAGTCCAAGAAACGGGCCAAAATCGGCCCAGACTGCGATTCTTGACGACCAACACGTAAGCACACTTGGGGTTCGACAACCATGGAAATCGCTTTGGGACCCCAAAACAGTGAGTAATAGGCCATGAAACAGGCCAGAATTGGCCAAAACTACGAGTGTTGATGACCGACACGTAAGCGCACCTCGGGGTTCAACAACTATGGAAATCGCTTCGGTACACCAAAACGGCGAGTAATAGTCCATGAAACGGGTCAGAATTGGCCAAAACTTTGAGTGTTGACGACGGACACGTAAACGCACCCCAGGGATCGTCAATCGTGGAAATCGCTTTGGGACCCCAAAACAGTGAGTAATAGTACACGAAACGGACCAGAATCGGCCAAAATAGTGAGTGCCGATGACCGACACTTAAACGCACCCTGGGGTTCCTTAATCGTGGAAATCACTCCGAGACCTCAAAACAGTGAGTAATAGGCCATGAAACGGGGCAGAATTGACAAAATCTGTGAGTGTTGCTGACCGGCACCTAAACGCACCCCGGGGTTAAGTTCGTTAATCGTGGAAATCACTCCGGGACCACAAGACAGTGAGTAATAGTCCATGAAACGGGCTAGAATCGGCCCAGACTGCGAGTCTTGACGACCAACA
>NW_025228172.1:48494-49763 GCF_018294505.1 Triticum aestivum | reverse complement strand
GCACCCCGGGGTTAAGTTCGTTAATCGTGGAAATCACTCCGGGACCACAAGACAGTGAGTAATAGTCCATGAAACGGGCTAGAATCGGCCCAGACTGCGAGTCTTGACGACCAACACATAAGCACACCATGGGGTCCGACAACCATGGAAATCACTTCGGGACCCCAAAACAGTGAGTAATAGTCCATGAACGAGCCCAGAATCGGTCAAAACTGCGAGTGTTGATGACCGACACGTTAGCGCACCTTGGGATTCAACAACTATGGAAATCACTTCGGGACACCAAAACGGTGAGTAATAGTCCACTAAACGGGTCACAATTGGCCAACACTTTGAGTGTTGATGAGGGACACATAAACTCAACCTAGGGATCGTCAATCGTGAAAATCGCTCTGGGTCCCCAAAACGGTGAGTAATAGTGCACGAAACAGACCAGAATAGGCCAAAATTGTGAGTGCTGATGACCGACACGTAAACGCACCCAGGGGTTCGTCAATCGTGGAAATCACTTCGGGAACCCAAAACTGAGTACTAGTCCAAGAAACGGGCCAAAATCGGCCCAGACTGTGATTCTTGACGACCAACACGTAAGCACACCTTGGGGTTCGACAACCATGGAAATCGCTTTGGGACCCCAAAACAGTGACTAATAGGCCATGAAACAGGCCAGAATTGGCCAAAACTGCGAGTGTTGATGACCGACACGTAAGCGCACCACGGGGTTCAACAACTATGGAAATCGCTTCGGTACACCAAAACGGCGAGTAATAGTCCATGAAACGGGTCAGAATTGGCCAAAACTTTTAGTGTTGACGACGGACACGTAAACGCACCCCGGGGATCGTCAATCGTGGAAATCGATTTGGGACCCCAAAACAGTGAGTAATAGTACACGAAACGGACCAGAATCGGCCAAAATAGTGAGTGCTGATGACCGACACTTAAACGCACCCTGGGGTTCCTTAATCGTGGAAATCACTCCGAGACCTCAAAACAGTGAGTAATAGGCCATGAAACGGGCCAGAATCGACAAAATCTGTGAGTGTTGCTGACCGGCACATAAACGCACCCCGGGGTTAAGTTCGTTAATCGTGGAAATCACTCCGGGACCACAAGACAGTGAGTAATAGTCCATGAAACGGGCTAGAATCGGCCCAGACTGCGAGTCTTGACGACCAACACATAAGCACACCATGGGGTCCGACAACCATGGAAATCACTTCGGGACCCCAAAACAGTGAGTAATAGTCCATGAACGAGCCCAGAATC
>NW_025228172.1:46009-46777 GCF_018294505.1 Triticum aestivum | reverse complement strand
GTGAGTAATAGTCCACTAAACGGGTCAGAATTGGCCAAAACTTTGAGTGTTGATGAGGGACACGTAAACTTAACCTACGGATCGTCAATCGTGAAAATCGCTCTGGGTCCCCAAAACGGTGTGTAATAGTGCACGAAACAGACCAGAATCGGCCAAAATTATGAGTGCTGATGACCGACACGTAAACGCACCCAGGGGTTCGTCAATCGTGGAAATCACTTCGGGAACCCAAAACTGAGTAATAGTCCAAGAAACGGGCCAAAATCGGCCCAGACTGCGATTCTTGACGACCAACACGTAAGCACACTTGGAGTTCGACAACCATGGAAATCGCTTTGGGACCCCAAAACAGTGAGTAATAGGCCATGAAACAGGCCAGAATTGGCCAAAACTACGAGTGTTGATGACCGACACGTAAGCACACCTCGGGGTTCAACAACTATGGAAATCGCTTCGGTACACCAAAACGGCGAGTAATAGTCCATGAAACGGGTCAGAATTGGCCAAAACTTTGAGTGTTGACGACGGACACATAAACGCACCCCGGGGATCGTCAATCGTGGAAATCGCTGTGGGACCCCAAAACAGTGAGTAATAGTACACGAAACGGACCAGAATCGGCCAAAATAGTGAGTGCCGATGACCGACACTTAAACGCACCCTGGGGTTCCTTAATCGTGGAAATCACTCCGAGACCTCAAAACAGTGAGTAATAGGCCATGAAACGGGCCAGAATCGACAAAATCTGTGAGTGTTGCTGACCGGCAC
>NW_025228172.1:37537-43859 GCF_018294505.1 Triticum aestivum | reverse complement strand
TGGGACCCCAAAACAGTGAGTAATAGTACACGAAACGGACCAGAATCGGCCAAAATAGTGAGTGCTGATGACCGACACTTAAACGCACCCTGGGGTTCCTTAATCGTGGAAATCACTCCGAGACCTCAAAACAGTGAGTAATAGGCCATGAAACGGGCCAGAATCGACAAAATCTGTGAGTGTTGCTGACCGGCACATAAACGCACCCCGGGGTTAAGTTCGTTAATCGTGGAAATCACTCCGGGACCACAAGACAGTGAGTAATAGTCCATGAAACGGGCTAGAATCGGCCCAGACTGCGAGTCTTGACGACCAACACATAAGCACACCATGGGGTCCGACAACCATGGAAATCACTTTGGGACCCCAAAACAGTGAGTAATAGTCCATGAACGAGCCCAGAATCGGTCAAAACTGCGAGTGTTGATGACCGACACGTTAGCGCACCTTGGGATTCAACAACTATGGAAATCACTTCGGGACACCAAAAGGGTGAGTAATAGTCCACTAAACAGGTCAGAATTGGCCAAAACTTTGAGTGTTGATGAGGGACACATAAACTCAACCTAGGGATCGTCAATCGTGAAAATCGCTCTGGGTCCCCAAAACGGTGAGTAATAGTGCACGAAACAGACCAGAATCGGCCAAAATTGTGAGTGCTGATGACCGACACGTAAACGCACCCAGGGGTTCGTCAATCGTGGAAATCACTTCGGGAACCCAAAACTGAGTAATAGTCCAAGAAACGGGCCAAAATCGGCCCAGACTGTGATTCTTGACGACCAACACGTAAGCACACCTTGGGGTTCGACAACCATGGAAATCGCTTTGGGACCCCAAAACAGTGACTAATAGGCCATGAAACAGGCCAGAATTGGCCAAAACTGCGAGTGTTGATGACCGACACGTAAGCGCACCTCGGGGTTCAACAACTATGGAAATCGCTTCGGTACACCAAAACGGCGAGTAATAGTCCATGAAACGGGTCAGAATTGGCCAAAACTTTCAGTGTTGACGACGGACACGTAAACGCACCCCGGGGATCGTCAATCGTGGAAATCGCTTTGGGACCCCAAAACAGTGAGTAATAGTACACGAAACGGACCAGAATCGGCCAAAATAGTGAGTGCTGATGACCGACACTTAAACGCACCCTGGGGTTCCTTAATCGTGGAAATCACTCCGAGACCTCAAAACAGTGAGTAATAGGCCATGAAACGGGGCAGAATCGACAAAATCTGTGAGTGTTGCTGACCGGCACATAAACGCACCCCGGGGTTAAGTTCGTTAATCGTGGAAATCACTCCGGGACCACAAGACAGTGAGTAATAGTCCATGAAACGGGCTAGAATCGGCCCAGACTGCGAGTCTTGACGACCAACACATAAGCACACCATGGGGTCCGACAACCATGGAAATCACTTCGGGACCCCAAAACAGTGAGTAATAGTCCATGAAAGAGCCCAGAATCGGTCAAAACTGCAAGTGTTGATGACCGACACGTTAGCGCGCCTTGGGATTCAACAACTATGGAAATCACTTCGGGACACCAAAACGGTGAGTAATATTCCACTAAACGGGTCAGAATTGGCCAAAACTTTGAGTGTTGATGAGGGACACGTAAACTCAACCTAGGGATCGTCAATCGTGAAAATCGCTCTGGGTCCCCAAAACGGTCAGTAATAGTGCACGAAACAGACCAGAATCGGCCAAAATTGTGAGTGCTGATGACCGACATGTAAACGCACCCAGGGGTTCGTCAATCGTGGAAATCACTTCGGGAACCCAAAACTGAGTAATAGTCCAAGAAACGGGCCAAAATCGGCCCAGACTGCGATTCTTGACGACCAACACGTAAGCACACCTTGGGGTTCGACAACCATGGAAATCGCTTTGGGACCCCAAAACAGTGAGTAATAGGCCGTGAAACAGGCCAGAATTGGCCAAAACTACGAGTGTTGATGACCGACACGTAAGCGCACCTCGGGGTTCAACAACTATGGAAATCGCTTCGGTACACCAAAACGGCGGGTAATAGTCCATGAAACGGGTCAGAATTGGCCAAAACTTTGAGTGTTGACGACGGACACGTAAACGCACCCCGGGGATCGTCAATCGTGGAAATCGCTTTGGGACCCCAAAACAGTGAGTAATAGTACACGAAACGGACCAGAATCGGCCAAAATAGTGAGTGCTGATGACCGACACTTAAACGCACCCTGGGGTTCCTTAATCGTGGAAATCACTCCGAGACCTCAAAACAGTGAGTAATAGGCCATGAAACGGGGCGGAATCGACAAAAACAGTGAGTGTTGCTGACCGGCACATAAACGCACCCCGGGGTTAAGTTCGTTAATCGTGGAAATCACTCCGGGACCACAAGACAGTGAGTAATAGTCCATGAAACGGGCTAGAATCGGCCCAAACTGCGAGTCTTGACGACCAACACATAAGCACACCATGGGGTCCGACAACCATGGAAATCACTTCGGGGCCCCAAAACATGAAAGAGCCCAGAATCGGTCAAAACTGCGAGTGTTGATGACCGACACGTTAGCGCACCTTGGGATTCAACAACTATGGAAATCACTTCGGGACACCAAAACGGTGAGTAATAGTCCACTAAACGGGTCAGAATTGGCCAAAACTTTGAGTGTTGATGAGGGACACGTAAACTCAACCTAGGGATCGTCAATCGTGGAAATCGCTCTGGGTCCCTAAAACGGTGAGTAATAGTGCACGAAACAGACCAGAATCGGCCAAAATTATGAGTGCTGATGACCGACACGTAAACGCACCCAGGGGTTCGTCAATCGTGGAAATCACTTCGGGAACCCAAAACTGAGTAATAGTCCAAGAAACGGGCCAAAATCGGCCCAGACTGCAATTCTTGACGACCAACAGGTAAGCACACTTGGGGTTCGACAACCATGGAAATCGCTTTGGGACCCCAAAACAGTGAGTAATAGGCCATGAAACAGGCCAGAATTGGCCAAAACTGCGAGTGTTGATGACCGACACGTAAGCGCACCTCGGGGTTCAACAACTATGGAAATCGCTTCGGTACACCAAAACGGCGAGTAATAGTCCATGAAACGGGTCAGAATTGGCCAAAACTTTGAGTGTTGACGACGGACACGTAAACGCACCCCAGGGATCGTCAATCGTGGAAATCGCTTTGGGACCCCAAAACAGTGAGTAATAGTACACAAAACGGACCAGAATCGGCCAAAATAGTGAGTGCTGATGACCGACACTTAAACGCACCCTGGGGTTCCTTAATCGTGGAAATCACTCCGAGACCTCAAAACAGTGAGTAATAGGCCATGAAATGGGGCAGAATCGACAAAAACAGTGAGTGTTGCTGACCGGCACATAAACGCACCCCAGGGTTAAGTATGTTAATCGTGGAAATCACTCCGGGACCACAAGACAGTGAGTAATAGTCCATGAAACGGGCTAGAATTGGCCCAGACTACGAGTCTTGACGACCAACACATAAGCACACCATGGGGTCCGACAACCATGGAAATCACTTCGGGACCCCAAAACAGTGAGTAATAGTCCATGAAAGAGCCCAGAATCGGTCAAAACTGCGAGTGTTGATGACCGACACGTATTCGCACCTTGGGATTCAACAACTATGGAAATCACTTTGGGACACCAAAACGGTGAGTAATAGTCCACTAAACGGGTCAGAATTGGCCAAAACTTTGAGTATTGACGACGGACACGTAAACTCAACCTGGGGATCTTCAATCGTGGAAATCGCTCTGGGTCCCCAAAATGGTGAGTAATAGTGCACGAAACAGACCAGAATCGGCCAAAATTGTGAGTGCTGATGACCGACACGTAAACGCACCCAGGGGTTCGTCAATCGTGGAAATCACTTCGGGAACCCAAAACTGAGTAATAGTCCAAGAAACGGACCAAAATCGGCCCAGACAGCGATTCTTGATGACCAACACGTAAGCACACCTTTGGGTTCGACAACCATGGAAATCGCTTTGGGACCCCAAAACAGTGAGTAATAGGCCATGAAACAGGCCAGAATTGGCCAAAACTGCGAGTGTTGATGACCGACATGTAAGCGCACCTCGGGGTTCAACAACTATGGAAATCGCTTCCGTACACCAAAACGGCGAGTAATAGTCCACGAAACGGGTCAGAATTGGCCAAAACTTGGAGTGTTGACGACGGACACGTAAATGCACCCCGGGGATCGTCAATCGTGGAAATCGCTCTGGGACCCCAAAACAGTGAGTAATAGTACACGAAGCGGACCAGAATCGGCCAAAATAGTGAGTGCTGAAGACCGACACCTAAACGCACCCTGGGGTTCCTTAATCGTGGAAATCACTCAGAGACCTCAAAACAGTGAGTAATAGGCCATGAAACGGGGCAGAATCGACAAAAACAGTGAGTGTTGCTGACCGGCACATAAACGCACCCCGGGGTTAAGTATGTTAATCGTGGAAATCACTCCGGGACCACAAGACAGTGAGTAATAGTCCATGAAACGGGCTAGAATTGGCCCAGACTGCGAGTCTTGACAACCAACACATAAGCACACCATGGGGTACGACAACCATGGAAATCACTTCGGGACCCCAAAACAGTGAGTAATAGTCCATGAAAGAGCCCAGAATCGGCCAAAACTGCGAGTGTTGATGACCGACACGTAAGCGCACCTTGGGATTCAACAACTATGGAAATCACTTCGGGACAATAAAACGGCGAGTAATAGTCCACGAAACGGGTCGGAATTGGCCAAAACTTGGAGTGTTGACGACGGACACGTAAATGCACCCCGGGGATCGTCAATCGTGGAAATCGCTCTGGGACCCCAAAATAGTGAATAATAGTACACGAAGCGGACCAGAATCGGCCAAAATAGTGAGTGCTGAAGACCGACACTTAAACGCACCCTGGGGTTCCTTAATCGTGGAAATCACTCAGAGACCTCAAAACAGTGAGTAATAGGCCATGAAATGGGGCAGAATCGACAAAAACAGTGAGTGTTGCTGACCGGCACATAAACGCACCCCGGGGTTAAGTATGTTAATCGTGGAAATCACTCCGGGACCACAAGACAGTGAGTAATAGTCCATGAAACGGGCTAGAATTGGCCCAGACTGCGAGTCTTGACGACCAACACATAAGCACACCATGGGGTACGACAACCGTGGAAATCACTTCGGGACCCCAAAACAGTGAGTAATAGTCCATGAAAGAGCCCAGAATCGGCCAAAACTGCGAGTGTTGATGACCGACACGTAAGCGCACCTTGGGATTCAACAACTATGGAAATCACTTCGGGACAATAAAACGGTGAGTAATAGTCCACTAAACGGGTCAGAATGGGCCAAAACTTTGAGTGTTGACAACGGACACGTAAACTCAACCTAGGGATCGTCAATCGTGAAAATCGCTCTGGGTCCCCAAAACGGTGAGTAATAGTGCACGAATCAGACCAGAATCGGCCAAAATTGTGAGTGCTGATGACCGACACGTAAACGCACCCAGGGGTTCGTCAATCGTGGAAATCACTTCGGGAACCCAAAACTGAGTAATAGTCCAAGAAACGGGCCAAAATCGGCCCAGACTGTGATTCTTGACGACCAACACGTAAGCACACCTTGGGGTTCGACAACCATGGAAATCGCTTTGGGACCCCAAAACAGTGACTAATAGGCCATGAAACAGGCCAGAATTGGCCAAAACTGCGAGTGTTGATGACCGACACGTAAGCGCACCTCGGGGTTCAACAACTATGGAAATCGCTTCGGTACACCAAAACGGCGAGTAATAGTCCACGAAACGGGTCAGAATTGGCCAAACCTTTCAGTGTTGACGACGGACACGTAAACGCACCCCGGGGATCGTCAATCGTGGAAATCGCTTTGGGACCCCAAAACAGTGAGTAATAGTACACGAAACGGACCAGAATCGGCCAAAATAGTGAGTGCTGATGACCGACACTTAAACGCACCCTGGGGTTCCTTAATCGTGGAAATCACTCCGAGACCTCAAAACAGTGAGTAATAGGCCATGAAACGGGGCAGAATCGACAAAATCTGTGAGTGTTGCTGACCGGCACATAAACGCACCCCGGGGTTAAGTTCGTTAATCGTGGAAATCACTCCGGGACCACAAGACAGTGAGTAATAGTCCATGAAACGGGCTAGAATCGGCCCAGACTGCGAGTCTTGACGACCAACACATAAGCACACCATGGGGTCCGACAACCATGGAAATCACTTCGGGACCCCAAAACAGTGAGTAATAGTCCATGAAAGAGCCCAGAATCGGTCAAAACTGC
>NW_025228172.1:28904-37085 GCF_018294505.1 Triticum aestivum | reverse complement strand
AGTGTTGATGACCGACACGTTAGCGCGCCTTGGGATTCAACAACTATGGAAATCACTTCGGGACACCAAAACGGTGAGTAATATTCCACTAAACGGGTCAGAATTGGCCAAAACTTTGAGTGTTGATGAGGGACACGTAAACTCAACCTAGGGATCGTCAATCGTGAAAATCGCTCTGGGTCCCCAAAACGGTCAGTAATAGTGCACGAAACAGACCAGAATCGGCCAAAATTGTGAGTGCTGATGACCGACATGTAAACGCACCCAGGGGTTCGTCAATCGTGGAAATCACTTCGGGAACCCAAAACTGAGTAATAGTCCAAGAAACGGGCCAAAATCGGCCCAGACTGCGATTCTTGACGACCAACACGTAAGCACACCTTGGGGTTCGACAACCATGGAAATCGCTTTGGGACCCCAAAACAGTGAGTAATAGGCCGTGAAACAGGCCAGAATTGGCCAAAACTACGAGTGTTGATGACCGACACGTAAGCGCACCTCGGGGTTCAACAACTATGGAAATCGCTTCGGTACACCAAAACGGCGGGTAATAGTCCATGAAACGGGTCAGAATTGGCCAAAACTTTGAGTGTTGACGACGGACACGTAAACGCACCCCGGGGATCGTCAATCGTGGAAATCGCTTTGGGACCCCAAAACAGTGAGTAATAGTACACGAAACGGACCAGAATCGGCCAAAATAGTGAGTGCTGATGACCGACACTTAAACGCACCCTGGGGTTCCTTAATCGTGGAAATCACTCCGAGACCTCAAAACAGTGAGTAATAGGCCATGAAACGGGGCAGAATCGACAAAATCTGTGAGTGTTGCTGACCGGCACATAAACGCACCCCGGGGTTAAGTTCGTTAATCGTGGAAATCACTCCGGGACCACAAGACAGTGAGTAATAGTCCATGAAACGGGCTAGAATCGGCCCAGACTGCGAGTCTTGACGACCAACACATAAGCACACCATGGGGTCCGACAACCATGGAAATCACTTCGGGACCCCAAAACAGTGAGTAATAGTCCATGAAAGAGCCCAGAATCGGTCAAAACTGCAAGTGTTGATGACCGACACGTTAGCGCGCCTTGGGATTCAACAACTATGGAAATCACTTCGGGACACCAAAACGGTGAGTAATATTCCACTAAACGGGTCAGAATTGGCCAAAACTTTGAGTGTTGATGAGGGACACGTAAACTCAACCTAGGGATCGTCAATCGTGAAAATCGCTCTGGGTCCCCAAAACGGTCAGTAATAGTGCACGAAACAGACCAGAATCGGCCAAAATTGTGAGTGCTGATGACCGACATGTAAACGCACCCAGGGGTTCGTCAATCGTGGAAATCACTTCGGGAACCCAAAACTGAGTAATAGTCCAAGAAACGGGCCAAAATCGGCCCAGACTGCGATTCTTGACGACCAACACGTAAGCACACCTTGGGGTTCGACAACCATGGAAATCGCTTTGGGACCCCAAAACAGTGAGTAATAGGCCGTGAAACAGGCCAGAATTGGCCAAAACTACGAGTGTTGATGACCGACACGTAAGCGCACCTCGGGGTTCAACAACTATGGAAATCGCTTCGGTACACCAAAACGGCGGGTAATAGTCCATGAAACGGGTCAGAATTGGCCAAAACTTTGAGTGTTGACGACGGACACGTAAACGCACCCCGGGGATCGTCAATCGTGGAAATCGCTTTGGGACCCCAAAACAGTGAGTAATAGTACACGAAACGGACCAGAATCGGCCAAAATAGTGAGTGCTGATGACCGACACTTAAACGCACCCTGGGGTTCCTTAATCGTGGAAATCACTCCGAGACCTCAAAACAGTGAGTAATAGGCCATGAAACGGGGCGGAATCGACAAAAACAGTGAGTGTTGCTGACCGGCACATAAACGCACCCCGGGGTTAAGTTCGTTAATCGCGGAAATCACTCCGGGACCACAAGACAGTGAGTAATAGTCCATGAAACGGGCTAGAATCGGCCCAGACTGCGAGTCTTGACGACCAACACATAAGCACACCATGGGGTCCGACAACCATGGAAATCACTTCGGGGCCCCAAAACAGTGAGTAATAGTCCATGAAAGAGCCCAGAATCGGTCAAAACTGCGAGTGTTGATGACCGACACGTTAGCGCACCTTGGGATTCAACAACTATGGAAATCACTTCGGGACACCAAAACGGTGAGTAATAGTCCACTAAACGGGTCAGAATTGGCCAAAACTTTGAGTGTTGATGAGGGACACGTAAACTCAACCTAGGGATCGTCAATCGTGGAAATCGCTCTGCGTCCCTAAAACGGTGAGTAATAGTGCACGAAACAGACCAGAATCGGCCAAAATTATGAGTGCTGATGACCGACACGTAAACGCACCCAGGGGTTCGTCAATCGTGGAAATCACTTCGGGAACCCAAAACTGAGTAATAGTCCAAGAAACGGGCCAAAATCGGCCCAGACTGCAATTCTTGACGACCAACAGGTAAGCACACTTGGGGTTCGACAACCATGGAAATCGCTTTGGGACCCCAAAACAGTGAGTAATAGGCCATGAAACAGGCCAGAATTGGCCAAAACTGCGAGTGTTGATGACCGACACGTAAGCGCACCTCGGGGTTCAACAACTATGGAAATCGCTTCGGTACACCAAAACGGCGAGTAATAGTCCATGAAACGGGTCAGAATTGGCCAAAACTTTGAGTGTTGACGACGGACACGTAAACGCACCCCAGGGATCGTCAATCGTGGAAATCGCTTTGGGACCCCAAAACAGTGAGTAATAGTACACAAAACGGACCAGAATCGGCCAAAATAGTGAGTGCTGATGACCGACACTTAAACGCACCCTGGGGTTCCTTAATCGTGGAAATCACTCCGAGACCTCAAAACAGTGAGTAATAGGCCATGAAATGGGGCAGAATCGACAAAAACAGTGAGTGTTGCTGACCGGCACATAAACGCACCCCAGGGTTAAGTATGTTAATCGTGGAAATCACTCCGGGACCACAAGACAGTGAGTAATAGTCCATGAAACGGGCTAGAATTGGCCCAGACTACGAGTCTTGACGACCAACACATAAGCACACCATGGGGTCCGACAACCATGGAAATCACTTCGGGACCCCAAAACAGTGAGTAATAGTCCATGAAAGAGCCCAGAATCGGTCAAAACTGCGAGTGTTGATGACCGACACGTATTCGCACCTTGGGATTCAACAACTATGGAAATCACTTTGGGACACCAAAACGGTGAGTAATAGTCCACTAAACGGGTCAGAATTGGCCAAAACTTTGAGTATTGACGACGGACACGTAAACTCAACCTGGGGATCTTCAATCGTGGAAATCGCTCTGGGTCCCCAAAATGGTGAGTAATAGTGCACGAAACAGACCAGAATCGGCCAAAATTGTGAGTGCTGATGACCGACACGTAAACGCACCCAGGGGTTCGTCAATCGTGGAAATCACTTCGGGAACCCAAAACTGAGTAATAGTCCAAGAAACGGACCAAAATCGGCCCAGACAGCGATTCTTGACGACCAACACGTAAGCACACCTTCGGGTTCGACAACCATGGAAATCGCTTTGGGACCCCAAAACAATGAGTAATAGGCCATGAAACAGGCCAGAATTGGCCAAAACTGCGAGTGTTGATGACCGACATGTAAGTGCACCTCGGGGTTCAACAACTATGGAAATCGCTTCCGTACACCAAAACGGCGAGTAATAGTCCACGAAACGGGTCAGAATTGGCCAAAACTTGGAGTGTTGACGACGGACACGTAAATGCACCCCGGGGATCGTCAATCGTGGAAATCGCTCTGGGACCCCAAAACAGTGAGTAATAGTACACGAAGCGGACCAGAATCGGCCAAAATAGTGAGTGCTGAAGACCGACACTTAAACGCACCCTGGGGTTCCTTAATCGTGGAAATCACTCAGAGACCTCAAAACAGTGAGTAATAGGCCATGAAACGGGGCAGAATCGACAAAAACAGTGAGTGTTGCTGACCGGCACATAAACGCACCCCGGGGTTAAGTATGTTAATCGTGGAAATCACTCCGGGACCACAAGACAGTGAGTAATAGTCCATGAAATGGGCTAGAATTGGCCCAGACTGCGAGTCTTGACGACCAACACATAAGCACACCATGGGGTACGACAACCATGGAAATCACTTCGGGACCCCAAAACAGTGAGTAATAGTCCATGAAAGAGCCCAGAATCGGCCAAAACTGCGAGTGTTGATGACCGACACGTAAGCGCACCTTGGGATTCAACAACTATGGAAATCACTTCGGGACAATAAAACGGTGAGTAATAGTCCACTAAACGGGTCAGAATGGGCCAAAACTTTGAGTGTTGACAACGGACACGTAAACTCAACCTGGGGGTCGTCAATCATGGAAATCGCTCTGGGTCCCCAAAACGATGAGTAATAGTGCACGAATCAGACCAGAATCGGCCAAAATTGTGAGTGCTGATGACCGACACGTAAACGCACCTAGGGGTTCGTCAATCGTGGAAATCACTTTGGGAACCCAAAACTGAGTAATAGTCCAAGAAACGGGCCAAAATCGGCCGAGACAACAATTCTTGACGACCAACACGTAAGCACACCTTGGGGTTCGACAACCATGGAAATCGCTTTGGGACCCGAAAACAGTGAGTAATAGGCCATGAAACAGTCCAGAATTGGCCAAAACTGCGAGTGTTGATGACCGACACGTAAGCGCACCTCGGGGTTCAACAACTATGGAAATCGCTTCCGTACACCAAAACGGCGAGTAATAGTCCACGAAACGGGTCAGAATTGGCCAAAACTTGGAGTGTTGACGACGGACACGTAAATGCACCCCGGGGATATTCAATCGTGGAAATCGTTCTGGGACCCCAAAACAGTGAGTAATAGTACATGAAGCGGACCAGAATCGGCCAAAATAGTGAGTGCTGATGACCGACACTTAAACGCACCGTGGGGTTCCTTAATCGTGGAAATCACTCCGAGACCTCAAAACAGTGTGTAATAGGCCAATAAACGGGGCAGAATCGACAAAAACTGTGACTGTTGCTGACCGGTACATAAACGCACCACGGGGTTAAGTTCGTTAATCGTGGAAATCACTCCGGGACCACAAGACAATGAGTAATAGTCCACGAAACGGGCTAGAATCGGCCCAGACTGCGAGTCTTGACGACCAACACATAAGCACACCATGGGGTCCGACAACCATGGAAATCACTTCGGAACCCCAAAACAGTGAGTAATAGTCCATGAAAGAGCCCAGAATCGGCCAAAACTGCGAGTGTTGATGACCGACACGTAAGCGCACCTTGGGATTCAACAACTATGGAAATCACTTCGGGACAATAAAACGGTGAGTAATAGTCCACTAAACGGGTCAGAATGGGCCAAAACTTTGAGTGTTGACAACGGACACGTAAACTCAACCTGGGGGTCGTCAATCATGGAAATCGCTCTGGGTCCCCAAAACGATGAGTAATAGTGCACGAATCAGACCAGAATCGGCCAAAATTGTGAGTGCTGATGACCGACACGTAAACGCACCTAGGGGTTCGTCAATCGTGGAAATCACTTTGGGAACCCAAAACTGAGTAATAGTCCAAGAAACGGGCCAAAATCGGCCGAGACAGCGATTCTTGACGACCAACACGTAAGCACACCTTGGGGTTCGACAACCATGGAAATCGCTTTGGGACCCGAAAACAGTGAGTAATAGGCCATGAAACAGGCCAGAATTGGCCAAAACTGCGAGTGTTGATGACCGACACGTAAGCGCACCTCGGGGTTCAACAACTATGGAAATCGCTTCCGTACACCAAAACGGCGAGTAATAGTCCACGAAACGGGTCAGAATTGGCCAAAACTTGGAGTGTTGACGACGGACACGTAAATGCACCCCGGGGATATTCAATCGTGGAAATCGTTCTGGGACCCCAAAACAGTGAGTAATAGTACACGAAGCGGACCAGAATCGGCCAAAATAGTGAGTGCTGATGACCGACACTTAAACGCACCGTGGGGTTCCTTAATCGTGGAAATCACTCCGAGACCTCCAAACAGTGTGTAATAGGCCAATAAACGGGGCAGAAACGACAAAAACTGTGACTGTTGCTGACCGGTACATAAACGCACCCCGGGGTTAAGTTCGTTAATCGTGGAAATCACTCCGGGACCACAAGACAGTGAGTAATAGTCCACGAAACGGGCTAGAATCGGCCCAGACTGCGAGTCTTGACGACCAACACATAAGCACACCATGGGGTCCGACAACCATGGAAATCACTTCGGAACCCCAAAACAGTGAGTAATAGTCCATGAAAGAGCCCAGAATCGGCCAAAACTGCGAGTGTTGATGACCGACACGTAAGCGCACCCTGGGATTCAACAACTACGGAAATCACTTCGGGACACCAAAACGGTGAGTAATAGTCCACTAAACGGGTCAGAATTGGCCAAAACTTTGAGTGTTGACGCCGGACACATAAACTCAACCTGGGGATCGTCAATCGTGGAAATCGCTCTGTGTCCTCAAAACGGTGACTAATAGTGCATGAAACAGACCAGAATCGGCCAAAATTGTGAGTGCTGATGACCGACACGTAAACGCACCCAGGGGTTCGTCAATCGTGGAAATCACTTCGGGAACCCAAAACTGAGTAATAGTCCAAGAAACGGGCCAAAATCGGCCCAGACTGCGATTCTTGACGACCAACACGTAAGCACACCTTGGGGTTCGGCAACCATGGAAATCGCGTTGGGACCCCAAAACGGTGAGTAATAGTCCATGAAAGAGCCCAGAAACGGACAAACCTAGGACTATTGATGAACGATACATAAACGCACCCCGGGGTTCGTCAACCATGGAAATCTCTCAGGGACCCGAAATCAGTGGGTAATAGTCCATGAAACGGCCAGAATTGCCCAAAACTTACAATGTTGATGACCAACACATAGACGCACGCCGGGGTTCGTCAATCGTGGAAATCACTCCGGGACCCCAAAATAGGGAGTAATAGTCCACGAAACAGGCCAGAATCGGCCAAAACCGTGAATGTTGATGACCGACATGCAAGAGCACCTTGGGGTTGAACAACCATGGTAATCGCTTTGGGACCCCAAAATGGTAAGTAATAGACCACGAAACGGGTCAGAATCGAGAAAAACCGCGAGTGTTGATGACCGACACTTAAACGCACCCTGGGGTTCCTTAATCGTGGAAATCACTCCAAGACCTCAAAACAGTGAGTAATAGTCCATGAAACGGAGCAGAATCGACCAAAACTGTGAGTGTTGATGACCGGCACATAAACGCACCCCGGGGTTAAGTTCGTTAATCGTGGAAATTACTCCGGGGCCACAAAACAGTGAGTAATAGTCCACGAAACGGGCTAGAATCGGCCCAGATTGTGAGTCTTGACGACCAACACGTAAGCACACCTTGGGGTCCCACAACCATGGAAATTACTTTGGGACCACAAAACAGTGAGTAATAGTCCATGGAAGAGCCCAGAATCGGCCAAAACTGCGAGTGTTGATGACCGACATTTAAGCACACCTTGGGACTCAACAACTATGGAAATCACTTCGGGACACCAAAACGGTGAGTAATAGTCCACTAAACGGGTCAGAATTGGCCAAAACTTTGAGTGTTGACGACGGACACGTAAAATCAACCTGGGGATCGTCAATCGTGGAAATCGCTCTGGGTCCCCAAAACGGTGAGTAATAGTGCACGAAACAGACCAGAATCGGCCAAAATTGTGAGTGCTGATAACCGACACGTAAATGCACCTTGGGGTTCGTCAATCGTGGAAATCACTTCGGGAACCCAAAACTGAGTAATAGTCCAAGAAACGGGCCACAATCGGCCAGACTGCGGTTCTTGATGACCAACACGTAAGCACACCTTGGGGTTCGACAACCATGGAAATCGCTATGGGACCCCAAAACGGTGAGTAATAGTCCATGAAAGAGCCTTGAAACGGACAAACATAGGACTATTAATGAACGATACATAAACGCACCCCGGGGTTCGTCAATCATGGATATCGCTCAGGGACACGAAATCAGTAAGTAATTGTCTATGAAACAGCCAGAATCGGCCAAAACGACGAGTGTTGATGACCAACACATAGAC
>NW_025228172.1:27058-28633 GCF_018294505.1 Triticum aestivum | reverse complement strand
CTTCGGGAACCCAAAACTGAGTAATAGTCCAAGAAACGGGCCACAATCGGCCCAGACTGCGATTCCTGACGACCAACACGTAAGCTGGGGTTCGACAACCATGGAAATCGCTTTGGGACCCCAAAACGGTGAGTAATAGTCCATGAAAGAGCCCAGAAACGGACAAACCTAAGACTATTGATGAACGATACATAAACGCACCCCGGGGTTCGTCAACCATGGAAATCTCTCAGGGACCCGAAATCAGTGAGTAATTGTCCATGAAATGGCCAGAATTGGCCAAAACTACGAGTGTTGATGACCAACACATAGATGCACCCCGGTGTTCATCAATCGTGGAAATTACTCCGGGACCCCAAAATAGGGAGTAATAGTCCACGAAACGGGCCAGAATCAGCCAAAACCGTGAATGTTGATGACCGACATGTAAGAGCACCTTGGGGTTCAAAAACCATGGAAATCACTTTGGGACCCCAATACGGTGAGTAATGGACCACGAAACCGGTCAGAATCGACAAAAACTGCGAGTGTTGATGACCGACACTTAAACGCACCCTAGGGTTCCTTAATCGTGGAAATCACTCGGAGACCTCAAAACAGTGAGTAATAGTCAATGAAACGGAGCAGAATCGACCATAACTGTGAGTGTTGATGACTGGCACATAAACACACCCCGGGGTTAAGTTCCTTAATCGTGGAAATCACTCCGGGACCACAAAACAGTGAGTAGTAGTCCACGAAACGGGCCAGAATTGGCCTAGATTGCGAGTCTTGACCACCAACACGTAAGCACACCTTGGGGCTCGACAACCATGGAAATCGCTTTGGGACCCCAAAACAGTGAGTAATAGTCCATAAAAGAGCCCAGAAACGGACAAACCTAGGACTTTTGATGAACGATACATAAACGCACCACGGGGTTTCTTAATCAATGAAATCGCTGACGGACCCAAAATCAGTGAGTAATAGTCCATGAAACGGCGAGAATCGGCCAAAACTGCGAGTGTTGATAACCGACACATAGACGCACCCCGGTGTTCGTCAACCGTGGAAATCACTCTGGGACCCCAAAATAGGGAGTAATAGTCCATGAAACGGGCCATAATCGGCCAAAACCGTGACTGTTGATGAACGACACGTAAGAGCACCTTGGGGTTCAACAACCATGGAAACTGCTTTGGGACCCCAAAATAGTGAGTAATAGCCCCCGAAACGGGTCAGAATTGACAAAAGCCACGAGTGTTGATCACCGACACTTAAACGCACCTCGGGGTTTGTTAATCATGGAAATCACTCCGAGACCTCAAAACAGTGAGTAATAGTCCATGAAACGGGGCAGAATCGACAAAAGTTGTGATTGTTGATGACTGACACGTAAATGCACCCTGGGTGAAGTTCGTTAATCGTGGCAATCACTCCGGGACCACAAAACAGTAAGTAATAGTCCATGAAATGGGCGAGATTTGGTCAGAACTGTAAGTGTTGATGACCAATATGTAAGCACCCAGGGATTTGTCAATCGTAGAAATTGCTTTGGGACCCCAAAACAGTGAGTAATAGTCCATGAAACGGGCC
>NW_025228172.1:24977-27048 GCF_018294505.1 Triticum aestivum | reverse complement strand
AATCAACAAAAACTGTGAGTATTGCTGACCGGCACATAAACGCACCCCGGGGTTAAGTTCGTTAATCATGGAAATCGCTCCGGGACCACAAAACAGTGAGTAATAGTCTATGAAACGGGCTAGAATCGGCCCAGACTGCGAGTCTTGATGACCAACACATAAGCACACCATGGGGTCCGACAACCATGGAAATCACTTCGGGACCCCAAAACAGTGAGTAATAGTCCATGAAAGAGCACAGAATCGGCCAAAACTGCGAGTGTTGATGACCGACACGTAAGCGCACCTTGGGATTCAACAACTATGGAAATCACATCGGGACACCAAAACGGTGAGTAATAGTCCATTAAACGGGTCAGAATTGGCCAAAACTTTGAGTGTTTTACGACGGACACGTAAACTCAACCTGGGGATCTTCAATCGTGGAAATCGCTCTGGGTCCCCAAAACGGTGAGTAATAGTGCACGAAATAGACCAGAATCGGCCAAAATTGTGAGTGCTGATGATCGACACGTAAACGCACCCTGGGGTTCGTCAATTGTGGAAATCACTTCGGAAAACCAAAACTGAGTAACAGTCCAAGAAACGGGCCAAAATCGGCCCAGACTGCGATTCTTGACGACCAACACGTAAGCACACCTTGGGGTTTGACAACCATGGAAATCGCTTTGGGACCCCAAAACGGTGAGTAATAGTCCATGAAAGAGCCGAGAAACGGACAAACCTAGGACTATTGATGAACGATACATAAACGCACCCCGGGGTTCGTCAACCGTGGAAATCTCTCAGCGACCCAAAATCAGTGAGTAATAGTCCATGAAATGGCCAGAATTGGCCAAAACTACGAGTGTTGATGACCAACACATAGACGTACCCCGGGGTTCGTCAATCGTGGAAATCACTCCGGGACCCCAAAATAGGGAGGAATAGTCCATGAAACAGGCCAGAATCGGCCAAAACCGTGAATGTTGATGACCGACATGTAAGAGCACCTTGGGGTTGAACAACCATGGAAATTGCTTTGGGACCCCAAAACGCTGAGTAATAGACCACGAAACGGGTCAGAATCGAGAAAAACCGCGAGTGTTGATGACCGACACTTAAACGCACCCTGGGGTTCCTTAATCGTGGAAATAAGTCCAAGACCTCAAAACAGTGTGTAATAGTCCATGAAACGGAGCAGAATCAACCAAAACTGTGAGTGTTGATGACCGGCACATAAATGCACCCCGGGGTTAAGTTCGTTAATCGTGGAAATCACTTCGGGACCACAAAATAATGAGTAATAGTCCACGAAACAGGCTAGAATCGGCCCAGATTGCGAGTCTTGACGGCCAACACGTAAGCACACCTTGGGGTCCCACAACCATGGAAATCACTTTGGGACCACAAAACAGTGAGTAATAGTCCATGGAAGAGCCCGGAATCGGCCAAAACTACGAGTGTTGATGACCGACACTTAAGCACACCTTGGGAGTCAACAACTATGGAAATCACTTCGGGACACCAAAACGGTGAGTAATAGTCCACTAAACGGGTCAGAATTGGCCAAAATTTTGAGTGTTGACGACGGACACGTAAATGCAACCTGGGGATCGTCAATCGTGGAAATCGCTCTGGGACCCCAAAACGGCGAGTTATAGTGCACGAACCAGACCAGAATCGGCCAAAATTGTGAGTGCTGATAACCGACACGTAAACGCACCCTGGGTTCGTCAATCGAGGAAATCACTTCGGGAACCCAAAACTGAGTAATAGTCCAAGAAACGGGCCACAATCGGCCCAGACTGCGATTCTTGACGACCAACACGTAAGCACACCTTGGGGTTGGACAACCATGGAAATCGCTTTGGGACCCCAAAACGGTGAGTAATAGTCCATGAAAGAGCCTTGAAACGGACAAACATAGGACTATTAATGAACGATACATAAACGCACCCCGGGGTTCGTCAATCATGGATATCGCTCAGGGACACAAAATCAGTAAGTAATTGTCTATGAAACAGCCAGAATCGGCCAAAACGACGAGTGTTGATGACCAACACATAGACGCACCCCGGTGTTCATCAAT
>NW_025228172.1:16636-24616 GCF_018294505.1 Triticum aestivum | reverse complement strand
GCTTTGGGACCCCAAAACGGTGAGTAATAGTCCATGAAAGAGCCCAGAAACGGACAAACCTAAGACTATTGATGAACGATACATAAACGCACCCCGGGGTTCGTCAACCATGGAAATCTCTCAAGGACCCGAAATCAGTGAGTAATTGTCCATGAAATGGCCAGAATTGGCCAAAACTACGAGTGTTGATGACCAACACATAGATGCACCCCGGTGTTCATCAATCGTGGAAATTACTCCGGGACCCCAAAATAGGGAGTAATAGTCCACGAAACGGGCCAGAATCAGCCAAAACCGTGAATGTTGATGACCGACATGTAAGAGCACCTTGGGGTTCAAAAACCATGGAAATCGCTTTGGGACCCCAATACGGTGAGTAATGGACCACGAAACGGGTCAGAATCGACAAAAACTGCGAGTGTTGATGACCGACACTTAAACGCACCCTAGGGTTCCTTAATCGTGGAAATCACTCCGAGACCTCAAAACAGTGAGTAATAGTCAATGAAACGGAGCAGAATCGACCATAACTGTGAGTGTTGATGACTGGCACATAAACACACCCCGGGGTTAAGTTCCTTAATCGTGCAAATCACTCCGGGACCACAAAACAGTGAGTAGTAGTCCACGAAACGGGCCAGAATTGGCCTAGATTGCGAGTCTTGACCACCAACACGTAAGCACACCTTGGGGCTCGACAACCATGGAAATCGCTTTGGGACCCCAAAACAGTGAGTAATAGTCCATAAAAGAGCCCAGAAACGGACAAACCTAGGACTTTTGATGAACGATACATAAACGCACCACGGGGTATCTTAATCAATGAAATCGCTGACGGACCCGAAATCAGTGAGTAATAGTCCATGAAACGGCGAGAATCGGCCAAAACTGCGAGTGTTGATAACCGACACATAGACGCACCCCGGTGTTCGTCAACCGTGGAAATCACTCTGGGACCCCAAAATAGGGAGTAATAGTCCATGAAACGGGCCATAATCAGCCAAAACCGTGACTGTTGATGAACGACACGTAAGAGCACCTTGGGGTTCAACAACCATGGAAACTGCTTTGGGACCCCAAAATAGTGAGTAATAGCCCCCGAAACGGGTCAGAATTGACAAAAACCACGAGTGTTGATCACCGACACTTAAATGCACCTCGGGGTTTGTTAATCATGGAAATCACTCCGAGACCTCAAAACAGTGAGTAATAGTCCATGAAACGGGGCAGAATCGACAAAAGTTGTGATTGTTGATGACTGACACGTAAATGCACCCTGGGTGAAGTTCGTTAATCGTGGCAATCACTCCGGGACCACAAAACAGTAAGTAATAGTCCATGAAATGGGCGAGATTTGGTCAGAACTGTAAGTGTTGATGACCAATATGTAAGCACCCAGGGATTTGTCAATCGTAGAAATTGCTTTGGGACCCCAAAACAGTGAGTAATAGTCCATGAAACGGGCCAGAATCGACCAAAACTGCGAGTGTTGATGACCGACACGTAAGCACACGTCGGGGTTCAACAACTATGGAAATCGCTTCGGTACACCAAAACGGCGAGTAATAGTCCACGAAACGGGTCAGAATTGGCCAAAACTTTGAGTGTTGACGACGGACACGTAAACGCACCCCGGGGATCGTCAATCGTGGAAATCGCTCTGGGACCCCAAAACAGTGAGTAATAGTACACGAAACGGACCAGAATCGGCCAAAATAGTGAGTTCTGATGACCGACACTTAAACGCACCCTGGGGTTCCTTAATCATGGAAATCACTCTGAGACCTCAAAACAGTGAGTAATAGGTCCTGAAACGGGGCAGAATCAACAAAAACTGTGAGTATTGCTGACCGGCACATAAACGCACCCCGGGGTTAAGTTCGTTAATCATGGAAATCGCTCCGGGACCACAAAACAGTGAGTAATAGTCTATGAAACGGGCTAGAATCGGCCCAGACTGCGAGTCTTGATGACCAACACATAAGCACACCATGGGGTCCGACAACCATGGAAATCACTTCGGGACCCCAAAACAGTGAGTAATAGTCCATGAAAGAGCACAGAATCGGCCAAAACTGCGAGTGTTGATGACCGACACGTAAGCGCACCTTGGGATTCAACAACTATGGAAATCACATCGGGACACCAAAACGGTGAGTAATAGTCCATTAAACGGGTCAGAATTGGCCAAAACTTTGAGTGTTTTACGACGGACACGTAAACTCAACCTGGGGATCTTCAATCGTGGAAATCGCTCTGGGTCCCCAAAACGGTGAGTAATAGTGCACGAAATAGACCAGAATCGGCCAAAATTGTGAGTGCTGATGACCGACACGTAAACGCACCCTGGGGTTCGTCAATTGTGGAAATCACTTCGGAAACCCAAAACTGAGTAACAGTCCAAGAAACGGGCCAAAATCGGCCCAGACTGCGATTCTTGACGACCAACACGTAAGCACACCTTGGGGTTTGACAACCATGGAAATCGCTTTGGGACCCCAAAACGGTGAGTAATAGTCCATGAAAGAGCCGAGAAACGGACAAACCTAGGACTATTGATGAACGATACATAAACGCACCCCGGGGTTCGTCAACCGTGGAAATCTCTCAGCGACCCAAAATCAGTGAGTAATAGTCCATGAAATGGCCAGAATTGGCCAAAACTACGAGTGTTGATGACCAACACATAGACGTACCCCGGGGTTCGTCAATCGTGGAAATCACTCCGGGACCCCAAAATAGGGAGGAATAGTCCATGAAACAGGCCAGAATCGGCCAAAACCGTGAATGTTGATGACCGACATGTAAGAGCACCTTGGGGTTGAACAACCATGGAATTTGCTTTGGGACCCCAAAACGCTGAGTAATAGACCACGAAACGGGTCAGAATCGAGAAAAACCGCGAGTGTTGATGACCGACACTTAAACGCACCCTGGGGTTCCTTAATCGTGGAAATAACTCCAAGACCTCAAAACAGTGTGTAATAGTCCATGAAACGGAGCAGAATCAACCAAAACTGTGAGTGTTGATGACCGGCACATAAATGCACCCCGGGGTTAAGTTCGTTAATCGTGGAAATCACTCCGGGACCACAAAATAATGAGTAATAGTCCACGAAACGGGCTAGAATCGGCCCAGATTGCGAGTCTTGACGACCAACACGTAAGCACACCTTGGGGTCCCACAACCATGGAAATCACTTTGGGACCACAAAACAGTGAGTAATAGTCCATGGAAGAGCCCGGAATCGGCCAAAACTACGAGTGTTGATGACCGACACTTAAGCACACCTTGGGATTCAACAACTATGGAAATCACTTCGGGACACCAAAACGGTGAGTAATAGTCCACTAAACGGGTCAGAATTGGCCAAAATTTTGAGTGTTGACGACGGACACGTAAATGCAACCTGGGGATCGTCAATCGTGGAAATCGCTCTGGGACCCCAAAACGGCGAGTTATAGTGCACGAACCAGACCAGAATCGGCCAAAATTGTGAGTGCTGATAACCGACACGTAAACGCACCCTGGGGTTCGTCAATCGAGGAAATCACTTCGGGAACCCAAAACTGAGTAATAGTCCAAGAAACGGGCCACAATCAGCCCAGACTGCGATTCTTGATGACCAACACGTAAGCACACCTTAGGGTTGGACAACCATGGAAATCGCTTTGGGACCCCAAAACGGTGAGTAATAGTCCATGAAAGAGCCCAGAAATGGACAAACCTAAGACTATTGATGAAGGATACATAAACGCACCCCGGGGTTCGTCAACCATGGAAATCTCTCAGGGACCCGAAATCAGTGAGTAATAGTCCATGAAACGGCCAGAATTGGCCAAAACTACGAGTGTTGATGACCAACACATCGACGCACCCCGGGGTTCGTCAATCGTGGAAATCAGTCCGGCACCCCAAAATAGGTAGTAATAGTCCACGAAACAGGCCAGAATCGGCCAAAACCGTGAATGTTGATGACCGACATGTAAGAGCACCTTTGGGGTTGAACAACCATGGAAATCGCTTTGTGACCCCATAACGGTGAGTAATAGACCACGAAACGGGTCAGAATCGAGAAAAACCGCGAGTGTTGATGACCGATACTTAAACGCACCCAGGGGTTCCTTAATCGTGGAAATCACTCCAAGACCTCCAACCAGTGAGTAATAGTCCATGAAACGGAGCAGAATCGACCAAAACTATGAGTGTTGATGACCGGCACATAAATGCACCTTGGGGTTCAGCTCGTTAATCGTGGAAATCACTCCGGGACCACAAAACAGTGAGTAATAGTCCACAAAACGGGCTAGAATCGGCCCAGATTGCGAGTCCTGACGACCAACACATAAGGACACCTTGGGGTCCCACAACCATGGAAATCACTTCGGGACCACAAAACAGTGAGTAATAGTCCATGGAAGAGCCCAGAATCGGCGAAAACTGCGAGTGTTGATGACCGACACTTAAGCGCACCTTGGGATTCAACAACTATGGAAATCACTTCGGGACACCAAAACAGTGAGTAATAGTCCACTAAACGGGTCAGAATTAGCCAAAACTTTGAGTGTTGACGACGAACACGTAAACGCAACCTGGGGATCGTCAATCGTGGAAATCGCTCTGGGACCCCAAAACGGTGAGTAGTAGTGCACGAAATAGACCGGAATCGGCCAAAATTGTGAGTGTTGATGACCGACACATAAACGCACCATGGGGTTCGTCAATTGTGGAAATCACTTCGGGAACCCAAAACTGAGTAATAGTCCAAGAAACGGGCCACAATCGGCACACACTACGATTCTTGACGACCAACACGTAAGCACACCTTGGGGTTGGACAACCATGGAAATCACTTTGGGACCCCAAAACGGTGAGTAATAGTCCTTGAAAGAGCCCAGAAATGGACAAACCTAGGACTATTGATGAATGATACATAAATGCACCCCAGGGTTCGTCAATCATGGAAATCGCTCAGGGACCCGAAATCAGTAAGTAATAGTCCATGAAACAGCCAGAATCGGCCAAAACTACGAGTGTTGATGACCAACACATAGACGCACCCCGGTGTTCATCAATCATGGAAATCACTCCGGGACCCCAAAATAGGGAGTAATAGTCCACGAAACGGGTCAGAATCGGCCAATACCGTGAATGTTGATGATCGACATGAAAGAGCACCTTGGGGTTCAACAACCATGGAAATCTCTTTCGGACCCCAAAACAGTGAGTAATAGACCACGAAACGGGTCAGAATTGACAAAAACCGCGAGTGTTGTTGACCGATACTTAAACGCACCCTGGGGTTCCTTAATCGTGGAAATCACTCCAAGACCTCAAAACAGTGAGTAATAGTCCATGAAATGGAGCAGAATCGACCAAAACTATGAGTGTTAATGACCGGCACATAAATGCACCTTGGGGTTAAGCTCGTTAATCGTGGAAATCACTCCGGGACCACAAAACAGTGAGTAATAGTCCATGAAATGGGCTAGAATCGGCCCAGATTGCGAGTCCTGACGACCAACACATAAGCACACCTTGGGGTCCCACAACCATGGAAATCACTTTGGGACCACAAAACAGTGAGTAATAGTCCATGGAAGAGCCCAGAATCAGCCAAAACTGCGAGTGTTGATGACCGACACTTAAGCGCACCTTGGGATTCAACAACTATGGAAATCACTTCGGGACACCAAAACAGTGAGTAATAGTCCACTAAACGGGTCAGAATTAGCCAAAACTTTGAGTGTTGACGACGAACACGTAAACGCAACCTGGGGATCGTCAATCGTGGAAATCGCTCTGGGACCCCAAAACGGTGAGTAGTAGTGCACGAAATAGACCGGAATCGGCCAAAATTGTGAGTGTTGATGACCGACACATAAACGCACCCTGGGGTTCGTCAATTGTGGAAATCACTTCGGGAACCCAAAACTGAGTAATAGTCCAAGAAACGGGCCACAATCGGCACACACTATGATTCTTGACGACCAACACGTAAGCACACCTTGGGGTTGGACAACCATGGAAATCACTTTGGGACCCCAAAACGGTGAGTAATAGTCCTTGAAAGAGCCCAGAAATGGACAAACCTAGGACAATTGATGAACGATACATAAATGCACCCCAGGGTTCGTCAATCATGGAAATCGCTCAGGGACCCGAAATCAGTAAGTAATAGTCCATGAAACAGCCAGAATCGGCCAAAACTACGAGTGTTGATGACCAACATATAGACGCACCCCGGTGTTCGTCAATCGTGGAAATCAGTCCGGGACCCCAAAATAGGTAGTAATAGTCCACGAAACAGGCCAGAATCGGCCAAAACCGTGAATGTTGATGACCGACATGTAAGAGCACCTTTGGGGTTGAACAACCATGGAAATCGCTTTGTGACCCCATAACGGTGAGTAATAGACCACGAAACAGGTCAGAATCGAGAAAAACCGCGAGTGTTGATGACCGATACTTAAACGCACCCAGGGGTTCCTTAATCGTGGAAATCACTCCAAGACCTCCAACCAGTGAGTAATAGTCCATGAAACGGAGCAGAATCGACCAAAACTATGAGTGTTGATGACCGGCACATAAATGCACCTTGGGGTTCAGCTCGTTAATCGTGGAAATCACTCCGGGACCACAAAACAGTGAGTAATAGTCCACGAAACGGGCTAGAATCGGCCCAGATTGTGAGTCCTGACGACCAACACATAAGGACACCTTGGGGTCCCACAACCATGGAAATCACTTCGGGACCACAAAACAGTGAGTAATAGTCCATGGAAGAGCCCAGAATCGGCGAAAACTGCGAGTGTTGATGACCGACACTTAAGCGCACCTTGGGATTCAACAACTATGGAAATCACTTCGGGACACCAAAACAGTGAGTAATAGTCCACTAAACGGGTCAGAATTAGCCAAAACTTTGAGTGTTGACGACGAACACGTAAACGCAACCTGGGGATCGTCAATCGTGGAAATCGCTCTGGGACCCCAAAACGGTGAGTAGTAGTGCACGAAATAGACCGGAATCGGCCAAAATTGTGAGTGTTGATGACCGACACATAAACGCACCATGGGGTTCGTCAATTGTGGAAATCACTTCGGGAACCCAAAACTGAGTAATAGTCCAAGAAACGGGCCACAATCGGCACACACTACGATTCTTGACGACCAACACGTAAGCACACCTTGGGGTTGGACAACCATGGAAATCACTTTGGGACCCCAAAACGGTTAGTAATAGTCCTTGAAAGAGCCCAGAAATGGACAAACCTAGGACTATTGATGAACGATACATAAATGCACCCCAGGGTTCGTCAATCATGGAAATCGCTCAGGGACCCGAAATCAGTAAGTAATAGTCCATGAAACTGCCAGAATCGGCCAAAACTACGAGTGTTGATGACCAACACATAGACGCACCCCGGTGTTCATCAATCATGGAAATCACTCCGGGACCCCAAAATAGGGAGTAATAGTCCACGAAACGGGTCAGAATCGGCCAATACCGTGAATGTTGATGATCGACATGAAAGAGCACCTTGGGGTTCAACAACCATGGAAATCTCTTTCGGACCCCAAAACAGTGAGTAATAGACCACGAAACGGGTCAGAATTGACAAAAACCGCGAGTGTTGTTGACCGATACTTAAACGCACCCTGGGGTTCCTTAATCGTGGAAATCACTCCAAGACCTCAAAACAGTGAGTAATAGTCCATGAAACGGAGCAGAATCGACCAAAACTATGAGTGTTAATGACCGGCACATAAATGCACCTTGGGGTTAAGCTCGTTAATCGTGGAAATCACTCCGGGACCACAAAACAGTGAGTAATAGTCCACGAAACGGGCTAGAATCGGCCCAGATTGCGAGTCCTGACGACCAACACATAAGCACACCTTGGGGTCCCACAACCATGGAAATCACTTTGGGACCACAAAACAGTGAGTAATAGTCCATGGAAGAGCCCAGAATC
>NW_025228172.1:0-16626 GCF_018294505.1 Triticum aestivum | reverse complement strand
CACCCTGGGGTTCGTCAATTGTGGAAATCACTTCGGGAACCCAAAACTGAGTAATAGTCCAAGAAACGGGCCACAATCGGCACACACTACGATTCTTGACGACCAACACGTAAGCACACCTTGGGGTTGGACAACCATGGAAATCACTTTGGGACCCCAAAACGGTGAGTAATAGTCCTTGAAAGAGCCCAGAAATGGACAAACCTAGGACTATTGATGAACGATACATAAATGCACCCTAGGGTTCGTCAATCATGGAAATCGCTCAGGGACCCGAAATCAGTAAGTAATAGTCCATGAAACAGCCAGAATCGGCCAAAACTACGAGTGTTGATGACCAACACATAGACGCACCCCGGTGTTCATCAATCATGGAAATCACTCCGGGACCCCAAAATAGGGAGTAATAGTCCACGAAACGGGTCAGAATCGGCCAATACCGTGAATGTTGATGATCGACATGAAAGAGCACCTTGGGGTTCAACAACCATGGAAATCTCTTTCGGACCCCAAAACAGTGAGTAATAGACCACGAAACGGGTCAGAATTGACAAAAACCGCGAGTGTTGATGACCGATACTTAAATGCACCCTGGGGTTCCTTAATCGTGGAAATCACTCCAAGACCTCAAAACAGTGAGTAATAGTCCATGAAACGGAGCAGAATCGACCAAAACTATGAGTGTTAATGGCCGGCACATAAATGCACCTTGGGGTTAAGCTCGTTAATCGTGGAAATCACTCCGGGACCACAAAACAGTGAGTAATAGTCCACGAAACGGGCTAGAATCGGCCCAGATTGCGAGTCCTGACGACCAACACATAAGCACACCTTGGGGTCCCACAACCATGGAAATCACTTTGGGACCACAAAACAGTGAGTAATAGTCCATGGAAGAGCCCAGAATCAGCCAAAACTGCGAGTGTTGATGACCGACACTTAAGCGCACCTTGGGATTCAACAACTATGGAAATCACTTCGGGACACCAAAACAGTGAGTAATAGTCCACTAAACGGGTCAGAATTAGCCAAAACTTTGAGTGTTGACGACGAACACGTAAACGCAACCTGGGGATCGTCAATCGTGGAAATCGCTCTGGGACCCCAAAACGGTGAGTAGTAGTGCACGAAATAGACCGGAATCGGCCAAAATTGTGAGTGTTGATGACCGACACATAAACGCACCCTGGGGTTCGTCAATTGTGGAAATCACTTCGGGAACCCAAAACTGAGTAATAGTCCAAGAAACGGGCCACAATCGGCACACACTATGATTCTTGACGACCAACACGTAAGCACACCTTGGGGTTGGACAACCATGGAAATCACTTTGGGACCCCAAAACGGTGAGTAATAGTCTTTGAAAGAGCCCAGAAATGGACAAACCTAGGACAATTGATGAACGATACATAAATGCACCCCAGGGTTCGTCAATCATGGAAATCGCTCAGGGACCCTAAATCAGTAAGTAATAGTCCATGAAACAGCCAGAATCGGCCAAAACTACGAGTGTTGATGACCAACACATAGACGCACCCCGGTGTTCGTCAATCGTGGAAATCAGTCCGGGACCCCAAAATAGGTAGTAATAGTCCACGAAACAGGCCAGAATCGGCCAAAACCGTGAATGTTGATGACCGACATGTAAGAGCACCTTTGGGGTTGAACAACCATGGAAATCGCTTTGTGACCCCATAACGGTGAGTAATAGACCACGAAACAGGTCAGAATCGAGAAAAACCGCGAGTGTTGATGACCGATACTTAAACGCACCCAGGGGTTCCTTAATCGTGGAAATCACTCCAAGACCTCAAAACAGTGAGTAATAGTCCATGAAACGGAGCAGAATCGACCAAAACTATGAGTGTTAATGACCGGCACATAAATGCACCTTGGGGTTAAGCTCGTTAATCGTGGAAATCACTCCGGGACCACAAAACAGTGAGTAATAGTCCACGAAACGGGCTAGAATCGGCCCAGATTGCGAGTCCTGACGACCAACACATAAGCACACCTTGGGGTCCCACAACCATGGAAATCACTTTGGGACCACAAAACAGTGAGTAATAGTCCATGGAAGAGCCCAGAATCGGCGAAAACTGCGAGTGTTGATGACCGACACTTAAGCGCACCTTGGGATTCAACAACTATGGAAATCACTTCGGGACACCAAAACAGTGAGTAATAGTCCACTAAACGGGTCAGAATTAGCCAAAACTTTGAGTGTTGATGACGAACACGTAAACGCAACCTGGGGATCGTCAATCGTGGAAATCGCTCTGGGACCCCAAAACGGTGAGTAGTAGTGCACGAAATAGACCGGAATCGGCCAAAATTGTGAGTGTTGATGACCGACACATAAACACACCCTGGGGTTCGTCAATTGTGGAAATCACTTCGGGAACCCAAAACTGAGTAATAGTCCAAGAAACGGGCCACAATCGGCACACACTACGATTCTTGACGACCAACACGTAAGCACACCTTGGGGTTGGACAACCATGGAAATCACTTTGGGACCCCAAAACGGTGAGTAATAGTCCTTGAAAGAGCCCAGAAATGGACAAACCTAGGACTATTGATGAACGATACATAAATGCACCCTAGGGTTCGTCAATCATGGAAATCGCTCAGGGACCCGAAATCAGTAAGTAATAGTCCATGAAACAGCCAGAATCGGCCAAAACTACGAGTGTTGATGACCAACACATAGACGCACCCCGGTGTTCATCAATCATGGAAATCACTCCGGGACCCCAAAATAGGGAGTAATAGTCCACGAAACGGGTCAGAATCGGCCAATACCGTGAATGTTGATGATCGACATGAAAGAGCACCTTGGGGTTCAACAACCATGGAAATCTCTTTCGGACCCCAAAACAGTGAGTAATAGACCACGAAACGGGTCAGAATTGACAAAAACCGCGAGTGTTGATGACCGATACTTAAATGCACCCTGGGGTTCCTTAATCGTGGAAATCACTCCAAGACCTCAAAACAGTGAGTAATAGTCCATGAAACGGAGCAGAATCGACCAAAACTATGAGTGTTAATGGCCGGCACATAAATGCACCTTGGGGTTAAGCTCGTTAATCGTGGAAATCACTCCGGGACCACAAAACAGTGAGTAATAGTCCACGAAACGGGCTAGAATCGGCCCAGATTGCGAGTCCTGACGACCAACACATAAGCACACCTTGGGGTCCCACAACCATGGAAATCACTTTGGGACCACAAAACAGTGACTAATAGTCCATGGAAGAGCCCAGAATCAGCCAAAACTGCGAGTGTTGATGACCGACACTTAAGCGCACCTTGGGATTCAACAACTATGGAAATCACTTCGGGACACCAAAACAGTGAGTAATAGTCCACTAAACGGGTCAGAATTAGCCAAAACTTTGAGTGTTGAGGACGAACACGTAAACGCAACCTGGGGATCGTCAATCGTGGAAATCGCTCTCGGACCCCAAAACGGTGAGTAGTAGTGCACGAAATAGACCGGAATCGGCCAAAATTGTGAGTGTTGATGACCGACACATAAACGCACCCTGGGGTTCGTCAATTGTGGAAATCACTTCGGGAACCCAAAACTGAGTAATAGTCCAAGAAACGGGCCACAATCGGCACACACTACGATTCTTGACGACCAACACGTAAGCACACCTTGGGGTTGGACAACCATGGAAATCACTTTGGGACCCCAAAACGGTGAGTAATAGTCCTTGAAAGAGCCCAGAAATGGACAAACCTAGGACTATTGATGAACGATACATAAATGCACCCCAGGGTTCGTCAATCATGGAAATCGCTCAGGGACGCAAAATCAGTAAGTAATAGTCCATGAAACAGCCAGAATCGGCCAAAACTACGAGTGTTGATGACCAACACATAGACGCACCCCGGTGTTCATCAATCATGGAAATCACTCCGGGACCCCAAAATAGGGAGTAATAGTCCACGAAACGGGTCAGAATCGGCCAATACCGTGAATGTTGATGATCGACATGAAAGAGCACCTTGGGGTTCAACAACCATGGAAATCTCTTTCGGACCCCAAAACAGTGAGTAATAGACCACGAAACGGGTCAGAATTGACAAAAACCGCGAGTGTTGATGACCGATACTTAAACGCACCCTGGGGTTCCTTAATCGTGGAAATCACTCCAAGACCTCAAAACAGTGAGTAATAGTCCATGAAACGGAGCAGAATCGACCAAAACTATGAGTGTTAATGACCGGCATATAAATGCACCTTGGGGTTAAGCTCGTTAATCGTGGAAATCACTCCGGGACCACAAAACAGTGAGTAATAGTCCACGAAACGGGCTAGAATCGGCCCAGATTGCGAGTCCTGACGACCAACACATAAGCACGCCTTGGGGTCCCACAACCATGGAAATCACTTTGGGACCACAAAATAGTGACTAATAGTCCATGGAAGAGCCCAGAATCAGCCAAAACTGCGAGTGTTGATGACCGACACTTAAGCGCACCTTGGGATTCAACAACTATGGAAATCACTTCGGGACACCAAAACAGTGAGTAATAGTCCACTAAACGGGTCAGAATTAGCCAAAACTTTGAGTGTTGAGGACGAACACGTAAACGCAACCTGGGGATCGTCAATCGTGGAAATCGCTCTCGGACCCCAAAACGGTGAGTAGTAGTGCACGAAATAGACCGGAATCGGCCAAAATTGTGAGTGTTGATGACCGACACATAAACGCACCCTGGGGTTCGTCAATTGTGGAAATCACTTCGGGAACCCAAAACTGAGTAATAGTCCAAGAAACGGGCCACAATCGGCACACACTACGATTCTTGACGACCAACACGTAAGCACACCTTGGGGTTGGACAACCATGGAAATCACTTTGGGACCCCAAAACGGTGAGTAATAGTCCTTGAAAGAGCCCAGAAATGGACAAACCTAGGACTATTGATGAACGATACATAAATGCACCCCAGGGTTCGTCAATCATGGAAATCGCTCAGGGACCCAAAATCAGTAAGTAATAGTCCATGAAACAGCCAGAATCGGCCAAAACTACGAGTGTTGATGACCAACACATAGACGCACCCCGGTGTTCATCAATCATGGAAATCACTCCGGGACCCCAAAATAGGGAGTAATAGTCCACGAAACGGGTCAGAATCGGCCAATACCGTGAATGTTGATGATCGACATGAAAGAGCACCTTGGGGTTCAACAACCATGGAAATCTCTTTCGGACCCCAAAACAGTGAGTAATAGACCACGAAACGGGTCAGAATTGACAAAAACCGCGAGTGTTGATGACCGATACTTAAACGCACCCTGGGGTTCCTTAATCGTGGAAATCACTCCAAGACCTCAAAACAGTGAGTAATAGTCCATGAAACGGAGCAGAATCGACCAAAACTATGAGTGTTAATGACCGGCACATAAATGCACCTTGGGGTTAAGCTCGTTAATCGTGGAAATCACTCCGGGACCACAAAACAGTGAGTAATAGTCCACGAAACGGGCTAGAATCGGCCCAGATTGCGAGTCCTGACGACCAACACATAAGCACGCCTTGGGGTCCCACAACCATGGAAATCACTTTGGGACCACAAAACAGTGACTAATAGTCCATGGAAGAGCCCAGAATCAGCCAAAACTGCGAGTGTTGATGACCGACACTTGAGCGCACCTTGGGATTCAACAACTATGGAAATCACTTCGGGACACCAAAACAGTGAGTAATAGTCCACTAAACGGGTCAAAATTAGCCAAAACTTTTAGTGTTGACGACGAACACGTAAACGCAACCTGGGGATCATCAATCGTGGAAATCGCTCTGGGACCCCAAAACGGTGAGTAGTAGTGCACGAAATAGACCGGAATCGGCCAAAATTGTGAGTGTTGATGACCGACACATAAACGCACCCTGGGGTTCGTCAATTGTGGAAATCACTTTGGGAACCCAAAACTGAGTAATAGTCCAAGAAACGGGCCACAATCGGCACACACTACGATTCTTGACGACCAACACGTAAGCACACCTTGGGGTTGGACAACCATGGAAATCACTTTGGGACCCCAAAACGGTGAGTAATAGTCCTTGAAAGAGCCCAGAAATGGACAAACCTAGGACTATTGATGAACGATACATAAACGCACCCCAGGGTTCGTCAATCATGGAAATCGCTCAGGGACCCAAAATCAGTAAGTAATAGTCCATGAAACAGCCAAAATCGGCCAAAACTACGAGTGTTGATGACCAACACATAGATGCACCCCGGTGTTCATCAATCATGGAAATCACTCCGGGACCCCAAAATAGGGAGTAATAGTCCACGAAACGGGTCAGAATCGGCCAATACCGTGAATGTTGATGATCGACATGAAAGAGCACCTTGGGGTTCAACAACCATGGAAATCTCTTTCGGACCCCAAAACAGTGAGTAATAGACCACGAAACGGGTCAGAATCGACAAAAACCGCGAGTGTTGATGACCGGCACTTAAACGCACCCTGGGGTTCCTTAATCGTGGAAATCACTCTAATACCTCAAAACAGTGAGTAATAGTCCATGAAACAGAGCAGAATCGACCAAAACTGTGAGTGTTGATGACTGGCACATAAACGCACCCCGGGCTTAAGTTCGTCAACTCTAGAAATCTCTCCGAGTCCACAAAACAGTGAGTAGTAGTCCACGAAACGGGCCAGAATTGGCCTAGATTGCGAGTCTTGACCACCAACACGTAAGCACACCTTGGGGCTCGACAACCATGGAAATCGCTTTGGGACCCCAAAACAGTGATTAATAGTCCATAAAAGAGCCTAGAAACGGACAAACCTAGGACTTTTGATGAATGATACATAAACGCACCCCGGGGTTTGTTAATCAATGAAATCGCTGAGGGACCCGAAATCAGTGAGTAATAGTCCATGAAACGGCCAGAATCGGCCAAAACTGTGAGTGTTGATAACCGACACATAGATGCACCCCGGTGTTCCTCAACCGTGGAAATCACTCCGGGACCCCAAATTAGGGAGTAATAGTCCACGAAACGGGCCATAATCGGCCAAAACCGTGACTATTGATGATCGACACGTAAGAGCACCTTGTGGTTCAACAACCAAGGAAATCGCTTTCGGACCCCAAAACTATGAGTAATAGCCCCCGAAACGGGTCAGAATTGAAAAAAACCGCGAGTGTTGATCACCGACACTTAAACGCACCTCGGGGTTTGTTAATCATGGAAATCACTCTGAGACCTCAAAACAGTGAGTAATAGTCCATGAAACGGGGCAGAATCGACAAAAGTTTTGATTGTTGATGACTGACATGTAAATTCACCCTGGGTGAAGTTCGTTAATCGAGGGAATCACTCTGGTACCACAAAACAGTGAGTAATAGTCCATGAAACGGGCGAGATTCGGTCAGAACTGTGAGTCTTGATGACCAACACGTAAGCACCCCAGGATTCGTTAATCGTGGAAATCGCTTTGGGACCCCAAACCAGTGAGTAATAGTCCATGAAACGGGCCAGAATCAGCCAAAACAGCGAGTGTTCATGACCGACACATAAGCGCACCTCGGGGTTCAACAACTATGGAAATCGCTTCGGTACACCAAAACGGCGAGTAATAGTCCACAAAACGGGTCAGAATTGGCCAAAACTTTGAGTGTTGACGACGGACACGTAAACGCACCCCGGGGATCGTCAATCGTGGAAATCGCTCTGGGACTCCAAAACAGTGAGTGATAGTACATGAAACGGACCAGAATCGGCCAAAATAGTGAGTGTTGATGACCGACACTTAAACGCATCCTGGGGTTCCTTAATCGTGGAAATCACGGATAGACCTCAAAACAGTGAGTAATAGGCCATGAAACGGTGCAGAATTGACAAAACTGTGAGTGTTGCTGACCGGCACATAAACGCACCCCGGGGTTAAGTTCGTTAATCGTGGAAATCACTCCGGGACCACAAAACAGTGAGTAATATTCCATGAAACGGGCTAGAATCGGCCCAGACTGTGAGTCTTGACGACCAACACGTAAGCACACTTTGGGGTCCGACAACCATGGAAATCACTTTGGGACCCCAAAACAGTGAGTAATAGTCCATGAAAGAGCCCAGAATTGGCCAAAACTGCGAGTGTTGATGACTGACACGTAAGCGCACTTGGCATTCAACAACAATGGAAATCACTTCGGGACACCAAAACGGTGAGTAATAGTCCACTAAACGGGTCAGAATTGGCCAAAACTTTCAGTGTTGACGACGGACACGTAAACGCAACCTCGGGATCGTCAATCGTGGAAATCTCTCTGGGACCCCAAAACGGTGAGTAATAGTGCACGAAATAGACCAGAATCGACGAAAATTGTGAGTGCTGATGACCGACACGTAAACGCACCCTGGGGTTCGTCAATCGTGGAAATCACTACGGGAACCCAAAATTGAGTAATAGTCCAAGAAACGGGCCAAAATCGGCCCAGACTGCGATTCTTGACGACCAACACGTAAGCACACCTTGGGGTTTGACAACCATGGAAATCGCTTTGGGACGCCAAAACGG
This sequence comes from Triticum aestivum, assembly GCF_018294505.1. Classification (NCBI taxonomy): domain Eukaryota; kingdom Viridiplantae; phylum Streptophyta; class Magnoliopsida; order Poales; family Poaceae; genus Triticum; species Triticum aestivum. Next base: position 8,066 of record NW_025228172.1, on the reverse strand, counting down.
TGAGTAATAGTCCATGAAAGAGCCCAGAAACGGACAAACCTATGACAATTGATGAACGATACATAAACGCACCCCGGGGTTCATCAATCATGGAAATCGCTCAGGGACCCGAAATCAGTGAGTAATAGTCCATGAAACGGCCAGAATCGGCTAAAACTACGAGTGTTGATAACCAACACATAGACGCACCCCGGGGTTCGTAAATCATGGAAATAACTCCGGGACCCCAAAATAGGGAGTAATAGTCCACGAAACGGGCCAGAATCGGCCAAAACCGTGAATGTTGGTGACCGGCATGTAAGAGCACCTTGGGGTTCGACAACCATGGAACTCGCTTTGGGACCCCAAAACGGTGAGTAATAGTCCATGAAAGAGCCCAGAAACAGACAAACCTAGGACTATTGATGAACGATACATAAACGCACCCCGGGGTTCATCAATCATGGAAATCGCTCAGGGACCCGAAATCAGTGAGTAATAGTCCACGAAACGGGTGAGAATTGGCCAAAACTTTTAGTGTTGACGACGGACACGTAAATGCACCCCGGGGATCGTCAATCGTGGAAACCGCTCTGGGACCCCAAAACAGTGAGTAATATTGTACAAAATGGACCAGAATCGGCCAAAATTGTGAGTGCTAATGACAGACACTTAAACGCACCCTGGGGTTCCTTAATCGTGGAAATCACTCCGGGACCTCAAAACAGTGAGGAATAGGCCATGAAACGGGGCAGAATCGACAAAAACTGTGAGTGTTGGTTACCGGCACATAAACGCACCCCGGGGTTAAGTTCGTTAATCGTGGAAATCACTCCGGGACCACAAAACAGTGAGTAATAGTCCATGAAACGGGCTAGATTCAGCCCAGACTGCGAGTCTTGACGAGCAACACGTAAGCACACCTTGGTGTTCGACAACCATGGAAATCATTTGGGACCCCAAAACAGTGAGTAATAGTCCATGAAAGAGCCCAGAATTGGCCAAAACTGCGAGTGTTGATGACCGACACATAAGCGCACCTTGGGATTCAACAACTATGGAAATCACATCGGGACACCAAAATGGTGAGTAATAGTCCACTAAACGGGTCAGAATTGGCCAAAACTTTGAGTGTTTTACGACGGACACGTAAACTCAACCTGGGGATCTTCAATCGTAGAAATCGCTCTGGGTCCCCAAAACGGTGAGTAATAGTGCACGAAACAGACCAGAATCGGCCAAAATTGTGAGTGCTGATGACCGACACGTAAACGCACCCTGGGGTTCGTCAATTGTGGAAATCACTTCGGGAACCCAAAACTGAGTAACAGTCCAAGAAACGGGCCAAAATCGGCCCAGACTGCGATTCTTGACGACCAACACGTAAGCACACCTTGGGGTTTGACAACCATGGAAATCGCTTTGGGACCCCAAAACGGTGAGTAATAGTCCATGAAAGAGCCGAGAAACGGACAAACCTAGGACTATTGATGAACGATACATAAACGCACCCCGGGGTTTGTCAACCGTGGAAATCTCTCAGCGACCCAAAAATCAGTGAGTAATAGTCCATGAAATGGCCAGAATTGGCCAAAACTACGAGTGTTGATGACCAACACATAGACGTACCCTGGGGTTCGTCAATCGTGGAAATCACTCCAGGACCCCAAAATAGGGAGGAATAGTCCACGAAACAGGCCAGAATCGGCCAAAACCGTGAATGTTGATGACCGACATGTAAGAGCACCTTGGGGTTGAACAACCATGGAAATTGCTTTGGGACCCCAAAACACTGAGTAATAGACCACGAAACGGGTCAGAATCGAGAAAAACCACGAGTGTTGATGACCGACACTTAAACGCACCCTGGGGTTCCTTAATCGTGGAAATAACTCCAAGACCTCAAAACAGTGTGTAATAGTCCATGAAACGGAGCAGAATCAACCAAAACTGTGAGTGTTGATGACCGGCACATAAATGCACCCCGGGGTTAAGTTCGTTAATCGTGGAAATCACTCCGGGACCACAAAACAATGAGTAATAGTCCACGAAACAGGCTAGAATCGGCCCAGATTGCGAGTCTTGACGGCCAACACGTAAGCACACCTTGGGGTCCCACAACCATGGAAATCACTCCGGGACCACAAAACAGTGAGTAATAGTCCATGAAACGGGCCAGAATCGGTCAAAACTTCGAGTATCGATGACCAACATGTAAGCGCACCTTGGGGTTCGACGACTATGGAAATCGCTTCGGGACACCGAAACATTGAGTAATAGTCCACAAAACGGGTCAGAATTGGCCAAAACTTTGAGTGTTGACGACGGACACGTAAAAGCAACCTGGGGATCGTCAATCGTGGAAATCGCTCTGGGACCCCAAAACGGCGAGTTATAGTGCACGAACCAGACCAGAATCGGCCAAAATTGTGAGTGCTTATAACCGACACGTAAACGCACCCTGGGGTTCGTCAATCGAGGAAATCACTTCGGGAACCCAAAACTGAGTAATAGTCCAAGAAACGGGCCACAATCGGCCCAGACTGCGATTCTTGACGACCAACACGTAAGCACACCTTGGGGTTGGACAACCATGGAAATCGCTTTGGGACCCCAAAACGGTGAGTAATAGTCCATGAAAGAGCCCAGAAACGGACAAACCTAAGACTATTGATGAACAATACATAAACGCACCTCGGGGTTCATCAACCATGGAAATCTCTCAGGGACCCGAAATCAGTGAGCAATAGTCCATGAAACGGCCAGAATTGGCCAAAACTACGAGTGTTGATGACCAACACATCGACGCACCCCGGGGTTCGTCAATCGTGGAAATCACTCCGGGACCCCAAAATAGGGAGTAATAGTCCACGAAACAGGCCAGAATCGGCCAAAACCGTGAATGTTGATGACCGACATGTAAGAGCACCTTTGGGGTTGAACAACCATGGAAATCGCTTTGGGACCCCAAAACGGTGAGTAATAGACCATGAAACGGGTCAGAATCGAGAAAAACCGCGAGTGTTGATGACCGATACTTAAACGCACCCTGGGGTTCCTTAATCGTGGAAATCACTCCAAGACCTCAAAACAGTGAGTAATAGTCCATGAAACGGAGCAGAATCGACCAAAACTATGAGTGTTGATGACCGGCACATAAATGCACCTTGGGGTTCAGCTCGTTAATCGTGGAAATCACTCCGGGACCACAAAACAGTGAGTAATAGTCCACGAAACGGGCTAGAATCGGCCCAGATTGCGAGTCCTGACGACCAACACATAAGCACACCTTGGGGTCCCACAACCATGGAAATCACTTTGGGACCATAAAACAGTGAGTAATAGTCCATGGAAGAGCCCAGAATCAGCCAAAACTGCGAGTGTTGATGACCAACACTTAAGCGCACCTTGGGATTCAACAACTATGGAAATCACTTCGGGACAACAAAACAGTGAGTAATAGTCCACTAAACGGGTCAGAATTAGCCAAAACTTTGAGTGTTGACGACGAACACGTAAACGCAACCTGGGGATCGTCAATCGTGGAAATCGCTCTGGGACCCCAAAACGGTGAGTAGTAGTGAACGAAATAGACCGGAATCGGCCAAAATTGTGAGTGTTCATGACCGACACATAAACGCACCCTGGGGTTCGTCAATTGTGGAAATCACTTCGGGAACCCAAAACTGAGTAATAGTCCAAGAAACGGGCCACAATCGGCACACACTACGATTCTTGACGACCAACACGTAAGCACACCTTGGGGTTGGACAACCATGGAAATCACTTTGGGACCCCAAAACGGTGAGTAATAGTCCTTGAAAGAGCCCAGAAATGGACAAACCTAGGACTATTGATGAACGATACATAAACGCACCCCAGGGTTCGTCAATCATGGAAATTGCTCAGGGACCCAAAATCAGTAAGTAATAGTCCATGAAACAGCCAGAATCGGCCAAAACTACGAGTGTTGATGACCAACACACAGACGCACCCCGGTGTTCATCAATCATGGAAATCACTCCGGGACCCCAAAATAGGGAGTAATAGTCCACGAAACGGGTCAGAATCGGCCAATACCGTGAATGTTGATGATCGACATGAAAGAGCACCTTGGGGTTCAACAACCATGGAAATCTCTTTCGGACCCCAAAACAGTGAGTAATAGACCACGAAACGGGTCAGAATCGACAAAAACCGCGAGTGTTGATGACCGATACTTAAACGCACCCTGGGGTTCCTTAATCGTGGAAATCACTCCAAGACCTCAAAACAGTGAGTAATAGTCCATGAAACTGAGCAGAATCGACCAAAACTATGAGTGTTAATGACCGGCACATAAATGCACCTTGGGGTTAAGCTCGTTAATCATGGAAATCACTCCGGGACCACAAAACAGTGAGTAATAGTCCACGAAACGGGCTAGAATCGGCCCAGATTGTGAGTCCTGACGACCAACACATAAGCACACCTTGGGGTCCCACAACCATGGAAATCACTTTGGGACCACAAAACAGTGAGTAATAGTCCATGGAAGAGCCCAGAATCAGCCAAAACTGCGAGTGTTGATGACCGACACTTAAGCGCACCTTGGGATTCAACAACTATGGAAATCACTTCGGGACACCAAAACAGTGAGTAATAGTCCACTAGACGGGTCAGAATTAGCCAAAACTTTGAGTGTTGACGACGAACACGTAAACGCAACCTGGGGTTCGTCAATCGTGGAAATCGCTCTGAGACCCCAAAACGGTGAGTAGTAGTGCACGAAATAGACCGGAATCGGCCAAAATTGTGAGTGTTCATGACCGACACATAAACGCACCCTGGGGTTCGTCAATTGTGGAAATCACTTCGGGAACCCAAAACTGAGTAATAGTCCAAGAAACGGGCCACAATCGGCACAAACTACGATTCTTGACGACCAACACGTAAGCACATCTTGGGGTTGGACAACCATGGAAATCACTTTGGGACCCCAAAACGGTGAGTAATAGTCCTTGAAACAGCCGAGAAATGGACAAACCTAGGACTATTGATGAACGATACATAAATGCACCCCAGGGTTCGTCAATCATGGAAATCGCTCAGGGACCCGAAATCAGTAAGTAATAGTCCATGAAACAGCCAGAATCGGCCAAAACTACGAGTGTTGATGACCAACACACAGACGCACCCCGGTGTTAATCAATCATGGAAATCACTCCGGGACCCCAAAATAGGGAGTAACAGTCCACGAAACGGGTCAGAATCGGCCAATACCATGAATGTTGATGATCGACATGAAAGAGCACCTTGGGGTTCAACAACCATGGAAATCTCTTTCGGACCCCAAAACAGTGAGTAATAGACCACGAAACGGGTCAGAATCGACAAAAACCGCGAGTGTTGATGACCGATACTTAAACGCACCCTGGGGTTCCTTAATCGTGGAAATCACTCCAAGACCTCAAAACAGTGAGTAATAGTCCATGAAACGGAGCAGAATCGACCAAAACTATGAGTGTTAATGACCGGCACATAAATGCACCTTGGGGTTAAGCTCGTTAATCATGGAAATCACTCTGGGACCACAAAACAGTGAGTAATAGTCCACGAAACGGGCTAGAATCGGCCCAGATTGCGAGTCCTGACGACCAACACATAAGCACACCTTGGGGTCCCACAACCATGGAAATCACTTTGGGACCACAAAACAGTGAGTAATAGTCCATGGAAGAGCCTAGAATCAGCCAAAACTGCGAGTGTTGATGACCGACACTTAAGCGCACCTTGGGATTCAACAACTATGGAAATCACTTCGGGACACCAAAACAGTGAGTAATAGTCAACTAAACGGGTCAGAATTAGCCAAAACTTCGAGTGTTGATGACGAACACGTAAACGCAACCTGGGGATCGTCAATCGTGGAAATCGCTCTGGGACCCCAAAACGGTGAGTAGTAGTGCACGAAATAGACCGGAATCGGCCAAAATTGTGAGTGTTCATGACCGACACATAAACGCACCCTGGGGTTCGTCAATTGTGGAAATCACTTCGGGAACCCAAAACTGAGTAATAGTCCAAGAAACGGGCCACAATCGCCACACACTACGATTCTTGACGACCAACACGTAAGCACACCTTGGGGTTGGACAACCATGGAAATCACTTTGGTACCCCAAAACGGTGAGTAATAGTCCTTGAAAGAGCCGAGAAATGGACAAACCTAGGACTATTGATGAACGATACATAAACGCACCCCAGGGTTCGTCAATCATGGAAATCGCTCAGGGACCCGAAATCAGTAAGTAATAGTCCATGAAACAGCCAGAATCGGCCAAAACTACGAGTGTTGATGACCAACACATAGACGCACCCCGGTGTTCATCAATCATGGAAATCACTCCGGGACCCCAAAATAGGGAGTAATAGTCCACGAAACGGGTCAGAATCGGCCAATACCGTGAATGTTGATGATCGACATGAAAGAGCACCTTGGGGTTCAACAACCATGGAAATCTCTTTCGGACCCCAAAACAGTGAGTAATAGACCACGAAACGGGTCAGAATCGACAAAAACCGCGAGTGTTGATGACCGATACTTAAACGCACCCTGGGGTTCCTTAATCGTGGAAATCACTCCAAGACCTCAAAACAGTGAGTAATAGTCCATGAAACGGAGCAGAATCGACCAAAACTATGAGTGTTAATGACCGGCAAATAAATGCACCTTGGGGTTAAGCTCGTTAATCATGGAAATCACTCCGGGACCACAAAACAGTGAGTAATAGTCCACGAAACGGGCTAGAATCGGCCCAGATTGCGAGTCCTGACGACCAACACATAAGCACACCTTGGGGTCCCACAACCATGGAAATCACTTTGGGACCACAAAACAGTGAGTAATAGTCCATGGAAGAGCCCAGAATCAGCCAAAACTGCGAGTGTTGATGACCGACACTTAAGCGCACCTTGGGATTCAACAACTATGGAAATCACTTCGGGACACCAAAACAGTGAGTAATAGTCCACTAGACGGGTCAGAATTAGCCAAAACTTTGAGTGTTGACGACGAACACGTAAACGCAACCTGGGGATCGTCAATCGTGGAAATCGCTCTGGGACCCCAAAACGGTGAGTAGTAGTGCACGAAATAGACCGGAATCGGCCAAAATTGTGAGTGTTCATGACCGACACATAAACGCACCCTGGGGTTCGTCAATTGTGGAAATCACTTCGGGAACCCAAAACTGAGTAATAGTCCAAGAAACGGGCCACAATCGGCACAAACTACGATTCTTGACGACCAACACGTAAGCACACCTTGGGGTTGGACAACCATGGAAATCACTTTGGGACCCCAAAACGGTGAGTAATAGTCCTTGAAACAGCCGAGAAATGGACAAACCTAGGACTATTGATGAACGATACATAAACGCACCCCAGGGTTCGTCAATCATGGAAATCGCTCAGGGACCCGAAATCAGTAAGTAATAGTCCATGAAACAGCCAGAATCGGCCAAAACTACGAGTGTTGATGACCAACACACAGACGCACCCCGGTGTTAATCAATCATGGAAATCACTCCGGGACCCCAAAATAGGGAGTAACAGTCCACGAAACGGGTCAGAATCGGCCAATACCATGAATGTTGATGATCGACATGAAAGAGCACCTTGGGGTTCAACAACCATGGAAATCTCTTTCGGACCCCAAAACAGTGAGTAATAGACCACGAAACGGGTCAGAATCGACAAAAACCGCGAGTGTTGATGACCGATACTTAAACGCACCCTGGGGTTCCTTAATCGTGGAAATCACTCCAAGACCTCAAAACAGTGAGTAATAGTCCATGAAACGGAGCAGAATCGACCAAAACTATGAGTGTTAATGACCGGCACATAAATGCACCTTGGGGTTAAGCTCGTTAATCATGGAAATCACTCTGGGACCACAAAACAGTGAGTAATAGTCCACGAAACGGGCTAGAATCGGCCCAGATTGCGAGTCCTGACGACCAACACATAAGCACACCTTGGGGTCCCACAACCATGGAAATCACTTTGGGACCACAAAACAGTGAGTAATAGTCCATGGAAGAGCC
>NW_025228171.1:130506-136731 GCF_018294505.1 Triticum aestivum | reverse complement strand
AATACATGAGGTCTGGGGGCTGCCTAAACCACAAGTTTCTCTCCCTCTTGGCGCAGCCCTACCTCTCTCCCTTCTCCTCTCCCGCGGTGCTTGGCGAAGCCCTGCTGGATCACCACGCTCCTCCATCACCACCACGCCGTTGTGCTGCAGCTGTATGGAGTCTTCCTCAACCTCTCCCTCTCTCCTTGCTGGATCAAGGCATGGGAGACATCATCGGGTTGTACGTGTGTTGAACGCGGAGGTGCCGTCCGTTCGGCACTAGGATCTCCGGTGATTTGGATCACAATGAGTACGACTCCTTCAACCCCGTTCTCTTGAACGCTTCCGCTTAGTGATCTACAAGGGTATGTAGATGCACTCTCCTTCCCCTCGTTGCTGGTTTCTCCATAGATAGATCTTGGTGACACGTAGGAAAATTTTCAATTTCTGCTACGTTCCCCAACAGTGGCATCATGAGCTAGGTCTGTTGCGTAGATTCTTTGCACGAGTAGAACAGAAAGTAGTTGTGGGCGTTGATTTTGTTCAATATGCTTACCGTTACTAGTCCAATCTTGTTTCGACGGTATTGTGGGATGAAGCGGCCCGGACCGACCTTACACGTACACTTACGTGAGACAGGTTCCACCGACTGACATGCACTTGTTGCATAAGGTGGCTAGCGGGTGCCACTCTCTCCCACTTTAGTCGGATCGGATTCGATGAAAGGGTCCTTATGAAGGGTAAATAGCAATTGGCATATCACGTTGTGGCTTTTGCGTAGGTAAGAAACGTTCTTGCTAGAAACCCATAGCAGCCACGTAAAACATGCAAACAACAATTAGAGGACGTCTAACTTGTTTTTGCAGGGTATGCTATGTGATGTGATATGGCCAAGAAGAATGTGATGAATGATATGTGATGTATGAGATTGATCATGTTCTTGTAATAGGAATCATGACTTGGCATGTCGGTGAGTATGACAACCGGCAGGAGCCATAGGAGTTGTCTTTATTTATTGTATGACCTGCGTGTCATTGAACAACGCCATGTAATTACTTTACTTTATTGCTAACCGGTAGCCATAGTAGTAGAAGTAATAAGTTGGCGAGACAACTTCATGGAGACACGATGATGGAGATCATGGTGTCATGCCGGTGACGATGATGATCATGGAGCCCCGAAGATGGAGATCAAAAGGAGCAATATGATACTGGCCATATCATGTCACTATTTGATTGCATGTGATGTTTATCATGTTTATGCATCTTATTTGCTTAGAATGACGGTAGTAAATAAGATGATCCCTCATTAAAATTTCAAGAAAGTGTTCCACCTAACTGTGCACCGTTGCGAAAGTTCGTCGTTTCGAAGCACCACGTGATGATCGGGTGTGATAGATTCCTACGTTCACATACAACGGGTGTAAGACAGTTTTACACACGTGAAACACTTAGGTTGACTTGACAAGCCTAGCATGTACAGACATGGCCTCGGAACACAAGAGACCGAAAGGTCGAGCATGAGTCGTATAGTAGATACGATCAACATGAAGATGTTCACCGATGATGACTAGTCCGTCTCACGTGATGATCGGACACGACCTAGTTGACTCGAATCATGTAATCACTTAGATGACTAGAGGGATGTCTATCTGAGTGGGAGTTCATAAGATGAACTTAATTATCCTAAACATAGTCAAAAACCCTTTGCAAATTATGTCATAGCTCGCGCTTTAGTTCTACTATTTTAGATATGTTCCTAGAGAAAATATAGTTGAAAGTTGACAGTAGCAATTATGCGGACAGTAGAAGGCTTGTGTCCTTAATGCACCGTTCGGTGTGCTGGACGTCGAACGTGGTCTGTGGATGTTGCGAACATCTGACATACATGTTTTGATGACTACATGATAGTTCGGTAATGTTAAATGGTTTAGAGTTGAGGCACCAAAGACATTTTTCAAATGTCGCGGAACATATGAGATATTTCGAGGGATGAAATTGGGATTTCAGGCTCGTGCCCACGTCAAGAGGTATAAGACCTCCGACGATTTTCTTAGCCTGCAAATAAGGGAGAAAAGCTCAATCGTTGAGCTTGTGCTCAAATTGTCTGAGTATAACAATCACTTGAATCGAGTGGGAGTTGATCTTCCAGAAGAGACAGTGATGTTTCTCCAAAGTCATTGCCACCAAGCTACTAGAGCTTCATGATGAACTATAACATATCAGGGATAGATATGATGATCCTTGAAGTGTTCGCGATGTTTGACACCGCGAAAGTAGAAGTCAAGTAGGAGCATCAATTGTTTATGGTTGGTAAAACCACTAGTTTCAAGAAGGGCAAGGGCAATAAGGGATACTTCATGAAACGGCAAAACAGTTGCTGCTCTAGTGAAGAAACCCAAGGTAGAACCCAAACCCGAGACTAAGTGCTTCTGTAATGAGAGGAACGGACACTGAAGCAGAACCACCCTAGATACTTGGTAGATGAGAAGGCTGGCAAGGTCGATAGAAGTATATTGGATAAACATTGAATTAAATGTGTACTTTACTAGTACTCCTAGTAGCACCAGGGTATTAGATACTGGTTTGGTTGCTAAGTGTTAGTAACTTGAAATAAAAGCTATGGAATAAACGGAGACTAGCTAAAGGTGAGCTGACAATATGTGTTGGAAGTGTTTCCAAGATTGATGTGATCAAGCATCGCACGCTCTCTCTACCATCGAGATTGGTGTTAAAACCTAAATAATTGTTATTTGGTGTTTGCGTTGAGCATAGACATGATTGGATTATGTCTATTGCAATACGGTTATTCATTTAAGGAGAATAATGATTACTCTGTTTATTTGAATAATACCTTCAATGGTCTTGCACCTAAAAATGAATGGTTCATTGAATCTCGATCGTAGTGATACATATTTTCATGCCAAAAGATATAAGATAGTAATGATAGGACCACTTACTTGTGGCACTGCCATGTAAGTCATATTGGTATAAAAAAGCATGAAGAAGCTCCATGTTGATGGATCTTTGGACTCACTCGTTTTTGAAAAGTTTGAGACATGCAAACCATGTCTATTGGTATGTACGCATGAAGAAACTCCATGCAGATGGATCGTTTGGACTCACTTGATTTTGAATCACTTGAGACATGCAAATCATACCACATGGGCAAGATGACTAAAAAGCCTCGTTTTCAGTAAGATGGAACAAGAGAGCAACTTGTTGGAAGTAATACATTTCGATGTGTGTTGTCCAATGAGTGCTGAGGCACGCAGTAGATATCGTTATGTTCTTACTTCACGGATGATTTGAGTAGATACTGAGTATATTTACTTGATGAAACACAAGTATGAATTATTGAATGGTTCAAGTAATTTCAGAGTGAAGTTGAAGATCATCGTGACAAGAGGATAAAATGTCTATGATATGATCATAGAGATGAGTATCTGAGTTACGAGCTTTGGCACACAATTAATACATTGTGGAAATTGTTTCACAATTAATACCGCCTGGAACACCATAGTGTGATGGTGTGTCCGAACATCATAGTTGCACCCTATTGGATATGGTGCGTACCATGATGTCTCTTATCGAATTACCACTATCGTTCATGGGTTAGGCATTAGAGACAACCGCACTCACTTTAATAGGGCACCACGTAATTCCATTGAGACGACACCGTTTGAACTATGGTTTGGAGAAACCTAAGTTGTCGTTTCTTGAAAGTTTGGGGCTGCGACGCTTATGTGAAAAAATTTCAGGCTGATAAGCTCGAACCCAAAGCAGATAAATGCATCTTCATAGGACACCGAAAATAGTTGGGTATACCTCCTAATTCAGATCCGAAAGCAATAGGGATTGTTTCTTAAATCGGGTCCTTTCTCGAGGAAAGGTTTATCTCGAGAATTGAGTGGGAGGATGGTGGAGACTTGATGAGGTCATTGAACCGTCACTTCAACTAGTGTGTAGCAGGGCACAGGAAGTTGTTCCTGTGGCGCCTACACCAATTGAAGTAGAAGCTTATGATAGTGATCATGAAGTTTTGGATCAAGTCACTGGCGTACCTCGTAGGGTGACAAGGATGCGTACTACTTTAGAGTGGTATAGTAATCCTGTCTTGAAGGTCATGTTGCTAGACAACAATGAACCTACGAGCTATGGAGAAGCGATGGTGGGCCCAAATTCCGACAAATGGTTAGAAGCCATGAAATCCGAGATAGGATCCATGTATCAGAACAAAGCATGGACTTTGGTGGACTTGCCCAATGATCGGCAAGCCATTGAGATAAATGGATCTTTAAGAAGAAGACGGACGTGGACGGTAATGTCACCGTCTATGAAGCTCGACTTGTGGCAAAGAGTTTTTCACAAGTTCAAGGAGTTAACTACGATGAGATTTTCTCATCCGTAGCGATGCTTAAGTCCGTCGGAATCATGTTAGCATTAGCTGCATTTATGAAATCAGGCAGATGGATGTCAAGACGAGTTTCCTTACCAGTTTTTGTAAGGAAAGGTTGTATGCGATACAATCAGAAAGGTTTTGTCGATCCTAAGGATGCTAAAAGGTATGCAAAGCTCCAGCAATCCTTCTAAGGACTGGAGTAAGAATCTCGGAGTTGGAATGTACACTTTCATGAGATGATCAAAGATTTTGGGTTTGTACAAAGTTTATGAGAAACTTGTATTTCCAAAGAAGTGAGTGGGAGCACTATAGAATTTCTGATGAGTATATGTTGTTGACATATTGTTGATCAGAAATGATGTAGAATTTCTGGAATGCATATAGGGTTATTTGAAAAGTGTTTTTCAAGTGAAAACTTAGATTAAGCTACTTGAACATTGAGCATCAAGATCTATGAGGATAGATCAAAAACGCTTGATGATACTTTCAAATGAGCATATACCTTGACATGATCTTGAAGGTGTTCAAGATGGATCAGTCAAAGAAGGAGTTCTTGCCTGAGATGTAAGGTATGAAGTTAAGACTTAAAGCTCGACCACGGCAGAAAAGAGAGAATGGATGAAGGTCGTCCCCTATGCTTTAGACGTAGGCTCTACAGTATGCTATGCTAAGTACCGCACCTGATGTGTGCCTTGCCACATGTCTGGCAAGAGGGTACAAAGGTGATCAAGGAGTGGATCACCAGATAGCGGTCAAAATTATCCTTAGAGGAATAAGGATATGTTTCTCGATTATGGAGGTGATAAAGAGTTCGATGTAAAGGGTTACGTCGATGCAAGCTTTAACACCTATCCGAATGACTCTGAGTAGCAAACCGGATACGTATAGTGGAGCAACCATTTGGAATAGATCCAAGTGGAGTGTGGAAGCAGCATTTACACACTAGTAGAAAAAGGGTCAAATGTGAAGCACAATAGTGCCGGTTTGAATTTCAGCCGGCACTAATGTGTACATTAGTGCCGGTTCGTGGCGGCGATCAATAGCACCGGTTCGTGGCAAACCTTTAGTACCGGTTCATGCCACGAACCGGTACTAAAGAGGCTGTGTCAGCCTGCGGTCAGGCTATGGCCCCACCATCACCATTTAGTGCCGGTTCGTACCACGAACCGGTACTAATGAGGTTATGGCAAGCTGTTTTTAGTCCCACCTCGCTCCCCTAACAAGCCTTTTACCACCTTAAATATGTTATTTCTCAAACTATCACAAGCACTTGGTCTTCATTGAACTCTATGTGTAGAATTTATGGCCGCAATATGAGTCTTCATCGGTTTATAAATCGTTGATGACTCATATTGACAATTCAGATTGTACACACAAAGATCATTGATGATCAAAGTATTTTTGATGTTATAAGATCATATTGACAATTTAGACTGTAAAGAAATATAAGATCATGATCTAAATGCTCTTATATTTTTTGCATTCTGTATGCACCAACTGCTAGGCGGGAGGAGCTGTTTAGTACCGGTTCATGGCGAACCTTTAGCACCGGTTCATGCCACGAACTGGTACTAATGAGGTTGTGTCAGGTAAGGCTGGGGCCCCACGAGCACCTTTAGTACCGGTTCATGGATGAACCAGTACTACAATTTCTTAGTAAGCTATTTTTTAGTCCCACCTCGCGAAGAGAGAGGGACTAGGAGCGGTTTATAAGCCCTGAGTGCGGAGACGATGAAGAAGAGGCAAACTCCGGACTTCTTCTGTTATGGCAAAAACTAATTGCACGTCGGCATTTCTTTTTTTTAAACTTTGGTTATAACTCCAGACTTTGACCATCAAGTTTTG
>NW_025228171.1:129782-130454 GCF_018294505.1 Triticum aestivum | reverse complement strand
GGTCCCGTACGTCTCTCGCACCCGCGCGCCGGTGCCCCCGCCCCGTACGCCGCCGCCCTCGCCCCGTACGCCGGCGCCCCCGCTCGTACGTACGGGGCGGCGGCGTACGGGGCGGCTTACACACATACACACATATACACACACTACACACATACACACACACACACACATATTTTTTACTTATTTTCTGTTTTTTGTTTTCTGTTTTTTAGAAAATTTAATTAGATATTAATTAGCTAGGTATGTGAGATTTGAACTAGTTGAATAATTAATATAACTAGTTTATTTTTAGTAAGAAAATTGTCGAACTAGTTTATTTAGGTATATGAGATTTGAACTAGTTGAATAATTAATATAACTAGTTTGTTTTTAGTAAGAAAATTGTCGTATCTGAGATTTGATTATCTAATTAAAATATTATTTGTTAATGAGTTTTTCTGTTTATTTAATGTTTTTATATATTTTGAGTTTATATAAATGTTAGATTAATGTCGAATGTTAGATGAATTAGATAGAAAAGTTAAATATATAGTAATGTCAATTGTTAGAGATGAATATAGTTAGATATATATTTGAATTGGCTAGATATTAATTAATGTTAGATAGTAATAAGTGTTTAATGTTTCACCTAAGTGGGATAAGTCTGAGAAAGAGATGGAGGATTAGAACTAG
>NW_025228171.1:119399-129009 GCF_018294505.1 Triticum aestivum | reverse complement strand
AATTGGCTAGACATTAATTAATGTTAGATAGTAATAAGTGTTTAATGTTTCACCTAAGTGGGATAAGTCTGAGAAAGAGATGGAGGATTAGAACTAGTTTATTTTTAGTAAATGCTTAGTTGAACTAGTTGAATTAATATATAGAACTAGTTTATTTTTAGTAAATGCATAGTTGAACTAGTTGAATTAATATATAGAACTAGTTTATTTTTAGTAAATGCTTAGTTGAACTAATTGAATTAATATAACTAGTTTATTTTTAGTAAATGCTTAGTTGAACTAATTGAATTAATATAACTAGTTTATTTTTAGTAAATGCTTAGTTGAATTAATAGAAGTAGTTGAATTAATTGAATTAGTAAGTGTTTAATGTTTCGCCTAATATGAACATAGGAAATGTCGTCTGACGACGGAAAAAATTTCGGTATGTGCACATACTGTGAAGACGAGCGCGGCCAGTGCGACAGAAATTTCCTTATTGATGGTAGGCCATTCAACATCAAGCTGGATGAGACTTTCGAATTCGATACAGTAATTCACAACGACAAGTCTGTTTTCGTAATTAAGCATGACTTATATATGCTTCATTTCCCTGACTTATAATTTTTAATTTTCACTATTCTACTAACGCATCCCATGCCATGCAAGAATTTTTGTCTTGGATAAGATAGGTTTCAAAGATATGGAAACTATGGAGGTAAAAAGAGCTTACCTGAAAACTGAGCATGATGGTTATGCTTTCAACTTCAAAGTATACAATGCACACACGTACACCTATTTTGAATGCAAAACTTGGCAAGCACTATGCAAGGCTTATGCATTTGAGCCTGGTATGGTTATCACCTTTGATATTCGTCCGGAAGATGACATTGAAGGTAATAGAGACATATGGGTCGATGTGCAGACGCCTCCAGTTATACCATTATGTGAGTTCTTCTCAAATATATTTTTGTCTTTGATATTGCTTATTTCAAAAATAACTGACAACTAATTTCTATTGACAGCTTATCTCCATTCAACCAAACATGTCCGGCGCTTGGTAGACAGGACCTTCTACTGTCCTGGAGTTGAACTAAACTGCGAGGAGATAAGTCATTATGTTTCATGGCTTGAGGATCTTCATACTGTCAAGACAAATTTTTTTCCTGCACTTGGAAATGTTAGTACTCAAAACGTGCGACCAATAGTGATGGTATTGAACTACGGTCACATCTATTTAGGAATGATGGTAAGATATTTACTATTTGTCCTCAGTGCATATTTTGCATACATATTTTTTTAAACTTTCATTGCTGAGTATATTAATTAAGTACTATACGATGTTCTTCAACAGGGACTCCCGATGACAGTTGTGCCTCAGGGGATCGAGACTAAAGGTCAGATGTCAATTGTTAGCTTAAGGCCAAGATATCCTGCATTGCACATGAATGCATTCAGGATTTCTAGAAGCGATGAATGCTTAATAGTGAAAGATTGGAGGAAAATTGTTAATGATCGCAGAGAAGTACTAGGGGGCAGCAATGAGAAGCGCAGCCCACGATTAGGAGACAGGTTCATCGGCATGCTCCAGTATGATCAATCAGGAGAGCTATACATGTTTTATGCTATTTTACCAGAGAGAGAGTAGCTAGCAGGAGTGATTTAGCTAGTTCTTCATGCTGCTCTTAATTAGTACTTGGCCTTTCATGTCCGTGTTCTTCGTTTTGAACTTAAGTGATTTGCTTTTGTGGTGTTATATATGAACACTTATAATATCATGACAATCATGTTGAACTCCATGATTGGTTCTACTAGAAATTCTATATATATATATATGCATAATGTTTACAATGTGTAGTATCGTAAAATACCAGCAAACGAAAAAGAATTAAAATGGAAACACAAAATTAAATGAAAAAGAAATCATAAAACTAAAAACCCCCAAACCTTATAGTACCGGTTGGTGTTACCAACCGGTACTAAAGGGCTCCAGGCCCCCGGAGCTGGCTCGTGCCACGTGGTTTCCCTTTAGCACCGGTTCATGCAGAACCGGTACTAAAGGGGGGGGGGCTTTAGTGACCACACTTTAGTGCCGGTTATGGAACCGACACTAAAGGGCCTTACGAACCGGTGCTATTGCCCGGTTCTGCACTAGTGACAATATGACATAGAGAATTGTGAAGTACATACAGATCTGAATGTTGCAGACCTGTTGACTAAAACCTCTCTCACAAGCAAAACATGATCAAACCCCAGAACTCATTGAGTCTTAATCACATGATGATGTGAACTAGTTTAATGACACTAGTGAACTCTTTGGATGTTGGTCACATGGTGATGTGACCTGTGAGTGTTAATCACATGGCGATGTGAACTAGATTATTGACTCTAGTGCAAGTGGGAGACTGTTGGAAATATGCCCCAGAGGCAATAATAAATTAGTTATTATTATATTTCCTTGTTCATGATAATCGTTTATTATCCATGCTATAATTTTATTGATAGGAAACTCAGATACATGTGTGGGTACATAGACAACACCATGTCCCTAGTAAGCCTCTACTTGACTAGCTCGTTGATCAATAGATGGTTACGGTTTCCTGACCATGGACATTAGATGTTGTTGATAACGGGATCACATCATTAGAAGAATGATGTGATGGACAAGACCCAATCCTAATCCTAGCACACAGATCGTAGTTCGTATGCTAAAGCTTTTCTAATGTCAAGTATCTTTTCCTTAGACCATGAGATTGTGCAACTCCCGGATACGTTAGGAATGCTTTGGGTGTACCAAACGTCACAACGTAACTGGGTGGCTATAAAGGTGCACTAAAGGTATCTCCGAAAGTGTCTGTTGGGTTGGCACGAATCGAGACTGGGATTTGTCACTCCGTGTAAACGGAGAGGTATCTCTGGGCCCACTCGGTAGGACATCATCATAATGTGCACAATGTGACCAAGGGGTTGATCACGGGATGATGTGTTACGGAACGAGTAAAGAGACTTGCCAGTAACGAGATTGAACAAGGTATCGGTATACCGATGATCGAATCTCGGGCAAGTACAATACCGTTATACAAAGGGAATTGTATACGGGATCAATGGAGTCCTTGATATCGTGGTTCATCTGATGAGATCATCATGGAACATGTGGGAGCCAACATGGGTATCCAGATCCTGCTGTTGGTTATTTACCGGAGAACGTCTCGGTCATGTCTTCATGGTTCCCGAACCCGTAGGGTCTACACACTTAAGGTTCGATGACGCTAGGGTTATAAAGGAAGTTTGTATGTGGTTACCGAATGTTGTTTGGAGTCCCGGATGAGATCCCGGACATCACGAGGAGTTCTGGAATGGTCTGAAGGTAAAGATTTATATATGGGAAGTCCTGTTTTGGTCACCGGAAAATTTCGGGCTTTATCGGTAAAGTACCGGGACCACCGGGAGGGTCCCGGGGGTTCACCAAGTGGGGCCACCAACCCCGGAGGGCTGCATGGGCCAAGTGTGGGAGGGGACCAGCCGCAGGTGGGCTGGTGCACCCCCCACAAGGGGCCCAAGGCGCAGGGAAGAGTGGGAGGGGGCAAACCCTGGGGCAGATGGGCCCTAAGGCCCACCCCAGGCGCGCCTCCCCTCTCTCCCCCTTTGGCCACCACCCAGATGGCATCTGGGGGCTGCCGCCACCCTTGGGGAGGGAACCCTAGAGGGGGTGCAGCCCCCTCCCCTCCCCCTATAAATACATGAGGTCTAGGGGCTGCCTAAACCACGAGTTTCTCTCCCTCTTGGCGCAGCCCTACCTCTCTCCCTTCTCCTCTCCCGTGGTGCTTGGCGAAGCCCTGCTGGATCACCACGCTCCTCCATCACCACCACGCCGTTGTGCTGCTGCTGGATGGAGTCTTCCTCAACCTCTCCCTCTCTCCTTGCTGGATCAAGGCATGGGAGACGTCACCGGGCTATACGTGTGTTGAACGCGGAGGTGCCGTCCGTTCGGCACTAGGATCTCCGGTGATTTGGATCACAACGAGTACGACTCCTTCAACCCCGTTCTCTTGAACGCTTCCGCTTAGCGATCTACAAGGGTATGTAGATGCACTCTCCTTCCCCTCGTTGCTGGTTTCTCCATAGATAGATCTTGATGACACATAGGAAAATTTTCAATTTCTGCTACGTTCCCCAACAGTAGTAGGGGGCGGTGAGGCCTCCGCGGCATCACAGCTGGCCACGGGAGGCAGGAGCACACGGCATGACCGGCGCTACTTTGGGCGGCTAGAGCAAGAAGACCAGAGGTTGAAGAATCACTACGACCGTTGGATGGACAACATACAGTCACTGGAGCTAGAATCGTTCATATTGGCTATGTTGACAAAGCCCTCCGTCCCCGTCAACTTAGTAGGCCCACAAGTCAGCCTCCCACCAAGGTGGGTCCCTGCTAGCAGGGGGAGTATTCATTTTTTGTGTAATAAGGAGGCACTTCCGGTGGGTCTGAGCTGACAACGGGGGGAACATTTTTTTTCGCGAAATACGGTGGCCCGTCCGGTGGGTCCCAGCAGTCATGGGGAAACTTTTTTTTCATGAAATAAGGTGGCCTCTCCGATGCGTCCCTGCTGTCAGGTGGAGGAATAATTATTTTGCGCGTAATAAGGAGGCACTTCCTTGCGGCCGCTGTGGACCCAGCTGTCAGCCTCTCCACGTACAGCACTCTTCCGATGGAAGTCGGTCGTTGATAACGTTGACCATGCCGCGCCGAGAGCACCAGGCGGTGGACGACGGCGAGGCCTAGGAAGGGGACGATGTGGAGCCGGGGAATACGCAGCAGTGGAAGCCCGCGTGGAGCGGAGTAAGAGGGTTCATTGGTTCGGCTGCGGTGTGAGGCTGCCATCGCCGTAGAATAACAGGGGGTGTGGGTGAGTAGAGGGATGGCCTGGCCAGCGGTGGGAGTAGTACGGGGCGGTGAGGCTTCCGCGACATCACAGTTGTCCATGGGAGGCAGGAGCACGCGGCAAGACCAGCGCTGCTTTGGGCGGCTGGAGCAAGAAGACCAGAGGTTGAAGAAGCACTACGGCCGTTGGATGGACATATTACAGTCACTACATCTAGAATCGTTTATATTGATGAAGTTGACAAAGCCCTTGGTATGAGTCAACTTAGTAGGACCACAGGTCAGCCTCCGAAACGGTGCGCCCTAGATGTTAGGGGGAGGAATCATTTTTTTTGAACTGCTGAAGCAAGAATATCCGAGATTGAAGAAGAAGCACGGCACCCGTTGGATGGACATTCAACGGCCACAGCTGCTAGAACCGTGTGTTGTTGACAAAGCCTTGCATACGCGTCAACTTAGTTTTTTTAGGGGACGCGTCAACTTAGAAGGCCCACAAGTGTGTGGCAGAGAACATATAGCCCATTTGCGATTTGTAAGAATGTACATCCCATTTTTTAATTCTAATGGAATTTACTACAGCCCATTTACAGTTTGTTAAAAGTACAGCCCAACTTCTAGCTAGGACAACGATTAATAATTTCAAACAACCGCTCAAAATAGAATTCAAAAACATTTCCCACATTTTGATGGGATCCAAAATATTTTTATCCGAAATTTCTAGTCAGATTAAATATAATTTCAAAATAAAGTTGTATTATATTAAAATCCAACAAAATATTGCGCGCGCAACTAGTAATGAAATTAAAAATTTCAAATTCCAAAAATAATATATTTTTAAAACTAATTACGCATTTGGTGCATTTTTTATAGTTACTGCCCAATTATTATAATTACATCCCATTTATTACTTCTTAAATCCATTTTCTTGTTAAGCCTAATGCATACCTCCTAGGAAAGTTTGCAGCCCAGCGGGGCGGAGAATAACAAGTTGACCCGGATATTGTGTACAATTGTCGGCCCAGTTGCATTGCTGATGTTGAAAAAAGGCATGTGTAGTACAGTACAACCTAACATGGCTACTCAGCCCGCATTCAGCGATGCCGGAAAGGCCCAAACAAGGCTTCTATACAACCTTTTGAAGTCACTGAGTTCAATTAATAACTTAAGAAAAAAGTTAGATTACAGTGGAACCTAATTAAAAGCTGTCACGAGCAAATAAATAATTCAATGGGTTAACTTGTGTGTGTGTGTGTGTGAGAGAGAGAGAGAGAGAGAGAGAGAGACCCATCGGTCGATGCTCGTAAATACATCTTTCAGCCATATGCATTGCTGATGCTCAGTAAAAACTTATATAGTTGACACAATCATATAGAACATCATAGCACACTGAACTTGCATACAAAAATTTCACGCAGGCGGCACAATCAGGATGGAAGCAGTGGATTGCTACGGGTAGGGCTGTGTTGAAGCCAATGAAGTCGTACATAACGGTTCATCGTCTTTATCAATGATGGGGAAATATCTTGAATGATGTGCAAAGAAAACAGACAGACAACACAATAAGTTCTACTAGCACATTAAGTTGACGTACAACCCTTTCTAGAAAAAGTTCAGGTACAAAATTAGAACAAGTCACAGTCAAATGTACTCGCATATCAATGCTTCACACCCATAGCTCGGATTTAACTAGTATCTGACAAGATTCAGTTGTTACCTCAAATTAGAGCACACCCAGGCAGCCAACCCTGCCTCTTCTCCCAAAGAAGCAGTGGCCTCCGCCGCACGATGGAGTAGGCCTTGTGCCATCCATCGTTCCGAGCAACACGGGGAAAGTCCGACGTTGACTCCTATAATGGACATCGTCGACGGACCCTGGCACCAGTGGCGGCGGCAGGACTTCAATCGATGGATTGACCACTTCTTCGCGATGCACGAACACTCGATACAGGTACATCCCTAACGTGGTCCGTGGCGGCCTTGGTGGAGAATAGTACAACCCCAATTCCTGCACCGGTATCCACTACAAAAAAAATACACTTCCGTGATGATACGTGTTTGTCACAGTAGGTCGCGTTTTTTGTCATGCATGTACATCCACGACGATTTTATGACAGAATTAAGATAGTCATACCTGTGCTGTCGTAGAAGTGTTCCATGACATTACCAAAATTATCATCACGGAAGTGTCCACTTCCATGATGATAAATCGCGCATCACAGAAGTGCTTTCGTCAAGGGTGACCGACACGTGGCATCCACCGTAACGGAACGCCGTTAAGCTATCGAGTCGGGTTTTGGTTCCGGTAACCCGTTAACAGCCCAGACCAATGGGAAATTTCCACGTGTAAAATTCTGATTTGCCGGAGGGAACACCTGTCAGCTTGCCAGTGGGCCAGATGTCGCCCGTCCATTGGAGGAGACATGCCTATGATACGTCGACACGTGGCTGGGCCCAATAGAGGCCCATATAGGTTAAAATGGCCGGCCCAGTCAAAGGCCCATAGTACTTAATCAGGTACTAGTGGGCCAACCCAATAACGGCCTGCTTAATAAAGGCCCACTTACGGCCCGAAGCCAGATCTGGCCCATTAATTGTTCGCCTAATATTTGGGCCCATTTACGACCGAAGCCAGATCTGGCCCGTTAATTGTTCGCCCAATATTTGTGCCCATTTACAGCCCGAAGCCAGATCAGGCCCGTTAATTGTTTGCCGTATATTTGGACCCAACTACAGCCTAGTGACTTTCGACCTATTAGAGGCCCGATGTAGACATGGGCCCATTTCAGCCTGGTGTGACTTTCGGCCTGGGAATGGCCTGTGCTGCCCATGGGCCATATATGGTTCGACAGGACATCGGGCCCACTAATGACCCGTGCTAAAGGTGGAAATAGTTAAGCCCAACGTGACTTTGGGCCTGTTAAAGGCCTGTCACATAATTCGACTCGTTGATGCCTATACTAAGCTTTCGGCCTCTTAAAGGCCCATGATATCAGTGGGCCAACTAAGGCCCGAGATATGTTTCGGCCAGGTAACGGCCCGAGAGCTAACTGGGCCCAAAAAGTCCCGGTCTACATTTCAGCCCGCCGAAGGCCCGTCGATGAGTAGTGAAAATTGAGGCCCAACATGCATTTTGGCCTGCTAAAGGCCTGTGGTTTCATCTGGGCCGTAACATGCCAGTACAATATTCAGCCTGTTAATGGCGCAACGCTACCTGGGCCAAAGTAAGCGCTGAGTCGACAAAAGGCCCAACTAAAATATAGGCCGGTGTAAGTTGTGGGCCTGGCGCAATGTGTGAAGGCCCCAATCATTCGGGCCCAAGAAAGACGCAGGCCGACCCAATTGTGGCCCGCTAAAAACCAGGCCCATTAGAGTTGAATGTTTTAGCCCGGTCGACTACATCTGATTTTTTTCCAGATAGCAAATGATGGCAGTAACTAGTAGAAATTAAGAACAAACCTACTCTATACAATAAAGAAATTATGGCATAGTAACTAAGAATAAACCTACACTATACAATAAAGGATTTAAGGTATATTACATCCACTGGGCATGGAAGTTCGCCACCAGTGATCATAAAACGCAATGAAGAAGCAGATGACAAAAACTGGGCACCATTGCAGCGTAACAAAATAATACTGAACCAAGACCACTTCCAAGACAGTTCAAGAAAGGTTAGCCTTGCGGGGGAACTGCTGCGCAAGCTGCTGAGCAAGGCTGTGAGACCGGCCTAGCATGTCGGTCATAGCTTCCAGGTGTAGTTGTTTAGCGATGAGGTTCTCATTGGTGTTCTCCGCAATATTTCTTAGAGATAGGACTTCAAGTCGAAGTTGAGTTGCAGAATGCCTTTCTGCTAGAACTTGGGACTGAAGAAGTCAAACTGATTCAGACAACGAATTCTGTGAGCTTGTCTGACTGCTAGTCTCAAGTAACTTGAACACTGCATCAAGACAAGACTTTGGGGTTGTCTCGCTATCTTCCAGATGTTTTGCCTTCTTTGTTGCAATATATGTTGGGTTTGTCTCACAGCCTTCAGCAGACTTGTGCATGCCATCAGGCATATCACCCTGAAACAAAGCAGAGAGATGACAGGTTTTGCACGTGTACAAAGAAAGATGATAACTGTGCTGTCAATTCCATCCAATTTCAAATTAGAAAATAAAGAGTAAGTTCAAAATATCAATAAAATAATTTGGCATTGTTCATAATGCGGGGAGCTTCACCACACACTACTAGGAAAAGAGCTATAGATGGGATGGACACTAATGGCGCACCTGTCATGTGGTGCGCCATTAGTATATACTAATGGCGCACCATGTTCTGGTGCGCCATTAGTGTGGAAGATACTAATGGCGCACCGGGAACATGGTGCGCCACTACTGTTGTTTAATATTTTTTTCTTTTTTTGCAGGACTACTAATGGCGCACCGTTGCAAAGTGCGCCATTACTAGTTTAAACTAGTAATGGCGCACTGTGCCACGATGCGCCATTAGAATATATACTTTTTTATTTTTTTTGCAAAACTTCTAATGGCGCACCAGAAGCAGGTGCGCCATTAGTAACCAGTGTTACTAATGGCGCATTTGCATATGGTGCGCCATTAGTACCAGGGTTACTAATTTTTTCTTAGTACCAGGTTTCCCCACTCGATCGACCCCAACCGTATGCCGCCGCCGCAGCCGCCCACGCGCCCCCGCCGTCCGCCCCCTCCGTCCTCCGCAGCCGCCCATGCGCCCCCGCCGTCCGCCGCATCC
>NW_025228171.1:103789-118844 GCF_018294505.1 Triticum aestivum | reverse complement strand
CGCCACAGCCGCCCACGCGCCCCCGCCGCCTCCCTCTCCCCTTCCCTCCCTCGAGCGCCACCTCCCCCCGAGCCCCGCCTCCCCCGCGAGCGCCGCCTCCCTCGCCTCCCTCCCTAACCCTCGGAGCCGCCGAAGACTTGTAGCCTCGGTGCCGCCCCACGTCCACCAGGAGAGGAGGCCGCACGTCCACGTCACCGCGACCACCGGAGCTGCGTCCACGGATTCGAGCCGGGTCATCAAGGATCGAGCGCATCGACCTCTTCTTCCTCATCACCAACCACTGCTTCTCGGCGTTGATCCGTGCTGCCCCGACCACCGTCGGCCTCGTCGTCTCCTTCCCCAGCTCCGCGGTGAGCGTCTCCATCGATTCCCCCTCTTTTCCCCTTGTTTAGTCGCCGTTTGTGCCGCCCACCACTTGCCTGCGGGTTCGTGCTCACCGCGCCGGCCGCCCCTCGCGTGGCAGAGGGGAAGCTGGAGGTGAGTGGCCCCGTCGGGTTCACTCGGTAACTATTTACAGTACACATAATTTACAGAACATGTGCAAACAAACTTAAGGTGGAAATAAAGCATTTGCTGTCTTGCTGATACAAAGAGTGCTAATTGACAATAAAATGCAAGAATAATCTAGAACATGGACATGAAGGAACCTTCTACTTACTTGACTGATTGAATGGTCTGTAGGTACTAGGTACACTGAGGTCTGCTTCAATCTTGTCACAACCATGCATCTTCCTGTGCCCTGCGTGCTCCTGAAGATATTCCAAAAGGATGGAGGAAATTTCAACATGTTAGAGTTTCCACTTCAGAAATATGAGTTAACTAAACATTAGCACATCAAGACATTGTTCCACATAACATTTGCAAGCAAAGTTAAGATGGAAATAAATCATTTCTTGATATAAAGAGTGCTAATTGACAACAAAATGAAATATAACCTAGAACAATGACATGTTAAAAATTAGTAAGAAAATTAACTCAAAGATTCAACTACCAAATATATTATGTGTAGGAATTTTTTTGTGTTGACACCATAACATATTGTAAAAACACAAAGGCAAAGGTAACTTCAATAACATTACCTCTGGAAGTTGAGGTGAAGCCTGCTGCTGAGTATTCTTCTCCCTCTGCTCCGATGGGCAGAACCTTCAGTGCAGTGCTAGCTAGCTAGGTGGTGTCTCCCTGTCACAAGGGCAAGGGCAAGAGAATATAGGTGAACTTTTCTTCTCCTCTTGGCACTTTTGAACCCAACAACTTCTCCTCGCCCACAGCTTCGGCTTCAAGCGTGTTCCCACCTTGAGCCTCACAACTTTGGCTCCAAGGGAGCATGAGGTTTAGCACACAGTTATGTCTTTATGGTTAGACTGTCAAAGTCACTCAGTTATGTCTTTGGTTACCATGCTTATGTTTGCCTCAATACTTGTTAGACAGAGGTTTAGCACACATGCTTGTGTGGCATTGCAGAGAAACATGTTGTGCAAGAACACACCAAAAGCAAGTAGACCTGCTTGCAGTAGCTCTTAGGTGAATTTTAGGTGAAGTTGACCTACTTTTAAGATTTGTATAGAGGAGTAGATTTACAGTAGTTTTAAAACACTAGTACTCTTTGCAATTGGCAAGTTTCAGTAGCAGAAACCCAATTGAACATCTGCTTCTGCAGAACACTGCACTCCACTTACACATGGTATTTTTCTGCAAATAGGACACCACACCCACAAGCACATGGTATTTTTCTGTAAATTTATTTAAATTCAGTGTATATCCAGTTTGCATACTCAGTTTATACTCCTAAAACAATGCAAACAAATCAGCATTGAAAGACTTGTAAAGTTGCTGGGTTTTGTCTCTAACCATTGTGTCGTGATGAATTTGCAGGTACCCCGAGAGGCCCTTGAGTTTGCCAGAATGTCGATAACTTCCGTTCCGGCAAATTCGGGTACTCCATATGTCCTATTTTTAGCAAAGGTCATGCTAAAATTTTCCGTGAATTTTAGCATGACTTTGCTAAAAATAGGACATATGGGGTACTTGAGACTAATGCATGTTTTATGATCTGTTGTAAGGGTACTAATTGGTCTCTTCTGCTGCTTATCAGAGATGGGGGGAAGCAGCCACCGCCGCTCTGCCACACCGCAGTACGAGTTGGATGCTTCCGAGTTCTTCAGTATCATACTTGGGACTTCAGTATCATCCATGACGTAGGTATATAAAACGAGAGATCTCCCCTTCACCCATCTCATTATGATATTTGTTGTTTGCTACATCACTCATTGTCCTAAACTGCAGAGGCTGCCTGACAGTTTTATGAACATGCTGGGTGAAGATCCGCCAAATAATGTGAAGCTGTGACAGGCCGGCAGCGGGTTTCGCAGGCAGTGGTATGTGGAGTTGGTGATCAAGGAGGGCCACATGTACTTGTATCGTGGGTGGGAGAAGTTCTACCGTGCCTACGAGCTGCGGCTAGGGTACTTCCTTCTCTTTAGGTATGACGATGACGCCACCATGCTCATCGTGAAGGTGTTCAACGTGACTATGTGTCGCATGCGCTACACCGACGATGATGATGCTAGTACGTTCTGCCTCTTCTTATTCCTCTACATTTGGCTTTGTCTCACATTGATTGTTAACAGTCATTGTTGCATTTTGACAGGCAATGGGAGCAGCAGTAGCGACACTGGCTACAGCCAAAGTAGCAGCGACTATGGCTGTAGCAAAAGCAACACCGATTCTGGCTTTAGCGAAAGCAGCAACGATTCTGGCAGCAGCGTAGACAACAAGAAGGATGATCCGGACTGGAGTGCAGGAGAAGAGGAGTAGAGTGGGGATGAGGAGCTGCAGGATGACGATGGGCATCTGGCTGAGGATGACCTAGCGCTGGTGGTGGGTGACCAAGGGCAAGAGATGGTGGTGGCTGACCATGGGCAAGAGATGGTGGTGGCTGACCATGGGCAAGAGATGGAGGTAGCTGAGGATGACCTAGCGATGGACGTGCCCGTCCTACGTGAAGGTGGCCTCGCGATGGTGGTGGTGCCTGACAATGACCACGCACTGGTGGTGGCCCCGGTGATCCCACAGCTGGGCGACATGACCACTCCAATTGTGGTAGAAGCCTACATCCCACTGCCTCCACCGCCTCGCCGCTCTTGGCGCATCAGGCTGAGGAAGGAGAAGGAGAAGAACAATGAGAACTGAAATATGTCAGGTATGTCAGATCTCCAAAATGATATATATATATATACTTAGTTACCTATGTTATCTCTAATATGCTTAGTTTCCTATAGGTTAGCTTCATTTTACCTAAGTTGGCTCTAATATGCTAACTTAGAGCTTATATGCTTAGTATCCTGTAGGTTAGCTCCAAAATAATTTATGTTAGCACAAAATGATCAAGTTTACATAATAAGCTTATAGTCTTCTTCTTATTCTTCTTCTTTTCCAAAATGACATAGGTTAGCTTCATTTTACCTAAGTTGGCTCTAATATGCTAACTTAGAGCTTATATGCTTAATTTCCTATAGGTTAGCTCCAAAATAACTTATGTTAGCACAAAATGATCAAGTTTACATAATAAGCTTATAGTCTTCTTCTTATTCTTCTTCTTTTCCAAAATGACATAGGTTAGCTTCATTTTACCTAAGTTGGCTCTAATATGCTAACTTAGAGCTTATATGCTTAGTTTCCTATAGGTTAGCTCCAAAATTACTTATGTTAGCACAAAATGATCAAGTTTACATAATAAGCTTATAGTCTTCTTCTTATTCTTCTTATTCTTCTTATTTTCCAAAATGACATAGGTTAGCTTCATTTTACCTAAGTTGGCTCTAATATGCTAACTTAGAGAGCTTATATGCTTAGTTTCCTATAGGTTAGCTCCAAAATTACTTATGTTAGCACAAAATGATCAAGTTTACATAATAAGCTTATAGTCTTCTTCTTATTCTTCTTATTCTTCTTCTTATTCTTCTTCTAGTGTTCTTCTTCTTCTAGTATTCTTTTTGTCTTCTTCTTCTTCTCTTCTTCTTCTTCTTCTTCTTCTTCTTCTTCTAACTTCTTGTTTATCATTTTGCAGATTTGATTTAATTCACGGAAGCTTGCATGGATGGAGTGCTTCTTTTCCATTTGTGTTTTTATTTTGTATCAATGTAAAACTTTTGTGAATTGATGGATAACGGTGTTGGATGAACAATGTGAAACTTTTGTAATATGTAACAATGGAACTATGTGTTGGCTATATATGTATATATGATGAAACTTGTGTGTTGGATATGATTGTTATATGGATGCTTGTTGTATATATATGTGTTGGATATCTCATATGTGAAATAGTGACCTGAGATTAAGAAAAAACAAAAAAATTAAAAAAATGTTACTAATGGCGGACTACCATGTGGTGCGCCATTAGTATAGCAGACACTAGTGGAGCACTGTGGGCAATATTAATGGCGCACTGCCTGGTGCGCCATTAGTATACCAGATACTAATGGCGCACCAGTGGTGCGCCATTAGTAAAAAATACTAGTGGGGTGATACTAATGGCGCACCAGTAGTGCGCCATTAGTAGGCAAAACTGGTGCGCCATTAGTAGGCCTTTTCCTAGTAGTGACACTACTGGATTACCATGTCAACATAAAAAGCATAGATGAAGGCCAAAGAAAATAATTGTATCTATTTTGGTTAATGTGCATGGCATGTTGTTCATATCATCAGCCACATCAGTAAGATAAAACAGGAGATGACAAGGTGCAAACATGGGCTGCTTCGCCGCACACTGGATTACAGATCCACAAAAACAAGCATACATATAGGGAGTATTAAGTATTGTGCATGGTATGAATAAGGAATTTGGTTTTACAAGTAAAACTTAGAACTTACGGTTCTTGCGAACATGCATTTTGGTAGAAACAACAAACTAAACAGCAGTAAATGATAGGGAGTATGAGAAAATTAAACAGCAGTCGAGGATAAAGGCTTTAGGACTGACTTACATTAACAGTTAATACCGGCTTTATAATGCCCTTCTCCATGTGAAGGGAAGTATAACTCAAGAATTTCAGCACAAAATCTTCTTCATAAGCATTGCCTGTACTCTACATTTTGTAGAGAGTAATTATAGATATGATAATACTGGAAGGGATAGAGGATAATGAAGATAAGATGCAGATTGATGCTACATAATCAACTACCAATCCCTAGAAGTACAAGCGTTACAGGACAAAATGTACTGACAAGAGCAATGGGCTACACTTATGCACTGGCATTGTCTGTGTATTCTACTTGTTGATAAGATTAAATATAGATCTGATCTTTTTTAGTAAATGGTGGGCGAGGGAGATAAGATGCAAAATGCTACACAATTAACCAATCCCTCTTCCCATAATACAAGAGTGTTTTGAACACTGGTGTACTGTACAAAATGTTCTTATATTATGGGATGGAGGGAGTAGCTGTTAATGTAAGTACATTGATAGACCATGTTCAATCCTTACAAGAGGACTGTAGAGCTAAACCTCTTCAAAAGCATTGGGTTGATTCTAAATTTATGTAAGAGTACATATGGATCTTAAAATGTCCACCAAATGGACGATTACAAGGCTAACATGTGCAATGATGCTACATAATCAAACAGCTATGAAAGTAAGTATGGTCATACAGGGAAAGAGGTACTCATAAGAGCAATGCAGTGTGCAGTATAGTTGCGAGATTCTGTGGTCCCTTGAGAATGAATGTTCTTCTGCTAACAGTTTTCATACAAGTGAGACATTAAGGCAAATGCAGAAATGTAGTTCAAATTGTGATGTGATATCATAGATAGTACCTTACACTGCAGCCGAGACCAATGTGTAACAAGATTATTCCAGTCACAGTCGGATAAATGTAGCACCGGAGACTTTACAGAAATTTCGTTCAAAGGCTTGCCATCGAAGTGCGCTTGCCTCAGGTAGGAACGATACTTCATCAACAAGTGCTTGAAAAGCGCAACCAAACCTTGCTCGTCTTCACAATCCAGTTTGCTCCTCGTGTATTTAAAAGAATGAAATCTTGTGTCTTCTGTCAGCAGAAACATATGCAAAAATGACCATGAATAACATTAGTACATTACTTACGCGTAAGTTGCAGAGGAAGACTGGAAATTGTTCTGTGTCTGCGGTATAATCTTTGCATGAAGGAAAGATGCGCACAAAGTTCCTGACAACAACATAAGTTTCGTCTTCTAAACTGGGAAGAAATGGAATAGGGGTCCTATTTGCTGCAATTAGGGCTCTCTCTTGTTCGAAAAGGGATTTGGCAACTGGATTCAGTGTACTCTTTGCTGGAATGGGGTTTTTGCATCGTAGAGCTGGGCTATGTCAACTGGCATAATCATACTGTTTGCTGCAGTTGGGGTGTGCTGAGTTGGGGCATCAGAAATGACCAGTGTAGTAGGGCTAGAGTCTGCTAGAGTTGGGGTGTTTTGTGGGTCAGGTGATATTGCAACTACACCTAATGGGCTATTTGATTTATCAGGTGCCACTACCTTTTCCAAATACTTTGCTTCTGCTCCTCCACGATCAGCAATCACCCTCTTCCTTTTGAACGTCTTATACACAAGAACAACATTTGAATGGATAAATATGGTATTATGACAGATGGAATATGTACTGAAAATGGATAGGCAGGGCGTATTCACATACACGATGTGTAAACTAAGCTAATGGCAGTTCAACAAAGTAGAAGCAATGCAAAGCATCAGTTGCAAGATATGTGCGACCAATGTAACCTTGGAAAGTTAGAGCAAGCACCTTGATGGGTGAATAAGATAGGGCATCTTCCTCTGACTCCTCCACTAGGGAGCTAGATTGACTTAGGTCTCCCTCTAGCACAGAATCACTATTAGGATCATATTCTGAGCATGAATCTGCAGGTGGAGAGCATTTGCATTGCATTGCATCCAGCTTTGATTTCAGTCCC
Source organism: Triticum aestivum (assembly GCF_018294505.1). Taxonomy (NCBI): domain Eukaryota; kingdom Viridiplantae; phylum Streptophyta; class Magnoliopsida; order Poales; family Poaceae; genus Triticum; species Triticum aestivum. The sequence continues at coordinate 111,899 of NW_025228171.1, read as the reverse complement.
TTAATGCCAAGTTTGACAGCCATGGCATTGTTCTGCTTTATTCTTTTCATGCGCGCAAGATCATAATCATTATGATGTTGTTCAGAATATGAGATTCATGAAAACATAAAAAGTAGTCAGATTATCTATGGAATGCATTGCGGATTCAACTCGAAGAGTGCCTATAAAGACCTGCATATGCAAAGTTCACCCCAACCGTGCTGACTAGACCACACACAAAAATACAAACCCCTTATGTCTCTATAATAGGCAGATACACATTTCAAAACTGAAGTAGGAACATTAGAATCATATGAAATTTGTATTTGAACAAATAAACTAAGGAATTATGAGTGGCATAATGTTTAGCTTCAAGGGTGGAGTGTTGGTAGTGCGACACAAAGGAAGTAGGCAGATTGTATTCCATGTAAAAGATCGAAACCTATGTAAAAGTTGGAAATGACACTTTCTTTCTATACAATGCAGTGTTCGTTGCCCACACATGATAGAAGAGATCACATAGAGAAATACTATTCACTCATGTCTACGGTTCCAGTATTTAGAAACTGGGTGGTCCACCCTAAAAGAATATTGACAACAAATATGACAAGGCAAGCATAGATGTAGTGAATCAATCATTTACTTGTGAGCTTACTAGGACAAGTATGCAGAATTGTAACTGCGGTAAGAGACCGTCCAAAATCTGAATGAAGAAGTTTGTCTAGCACTTATTGTTTGCAACTAATTGACGTGAATAATTGGATATTATATCGAATGAGTAAGAAAGACAAGTAAAATTGTCAACAAACCTGGCTTGTAGTAGTAATCTGGGTCAGTGGCACTACGACCAACAATCCAAAATGACTAGTGTCTGTTCCAAGGGCCGGAATTTTGAAAACCTTGTGAACTTTAGAGGTACTAAAGATTACCGAAATACATCTGAACCATTAAGTGTAGGTAGCACTAAGCACACAACAAACCCTAATGACAGTCCTGCCTAATGAGTAATGAATCAATTAGAAAATGGGTGATGAGGAGTGGCTGCTGAGTGTTGAGGACGTATCTCAGGATAAATCGGGTTGGCTTGGTGGGTGTTGCATGCTTGAGCCCTGAACGGACTAGGAAGGTAGGCACGGCGGCGCGCTCGGGCAGTGGTGACGTTGTTGGGCGAGCGGCTCCTGACCGCCTGTTAGTCCGGCGTCTCCTCCTAGAGTCATGCCGTTCGGGGACGGCAAGTGGCCGGCGAGGCAAGAGGCTGGGGGCGAGTAGAGATCGGAAGCACGCAGCAGAACAGAGGGGAATCGGGGCCTGGGACGACCCAAAATCCCATGGTGGGCCGGCCCACCATGGGCACCCTGGAGAGATACACACCCGAGCGACGAACATGCATTTTTGAAACTAATTTAGGAACATTTAGCTGACCAATTAAACGACTCTGTTTTAATAATATCAGATTCGTATTTGAACAACTAAGCTTATTTAGCTTGATGGGTGGATCAGTGTTATTATGACATGAAGCACGTATTCTAATCGTATAGTGATCATAAATGGGGGAAACTCTAAGCAATTTTTTTTAGCAAAAGAGGGTTTCCCCTTGATTTCTATTAAAGAAACCACCACGGAACCAACATGATCAATTAAACCCTAAGCATGATCAATTAAATCGTATTATGACTGTGCCATGGCAGATTTGAAGCTACAAACCAGAGAAATGATATTTAGCATCCATTGTTTGCTTCGAACTAAGAACTAAATTCTAAGAGCTGAAAAGAAAGTGGAGTAACCAAGTTAAGATCTATTTTCTGGTTGAGATCAAAAATTGAGGAGATATGAAGTACAACCTCTCTTGCGGCACCGTGTAGGCATCTGGGGTGCAACGGCTGTCGGTGGCGTTGAAGCAGATCTGTGACGGTAGACGGGTGCATCAGGGGATAAGTCCCATTGCAATGGAAGAGAAGGTCGTGTGAGCGGCCCTGGCAAAGAGGACGACGGCGCCGATGAAGCAAGAGGACATGATGCAAGGCTATTGGTCCGTCGCCGTGGATGAGAAACGTCCATCTCTAGCAGTGGATGACGCGGTCTTGGTAGGCGCTCCGGCATGGTGGAGGATGGTGGCGATGGATGTGGTGGAAGATGATGGCGATGGATGGGGTGGCGGACGGAGGCTGGTGTGGGGATGGTGTTCTAGCGCGGATGGTGTATGAATGGGAAAATGGAGGGAGAGGTACGGGGAACCATGTTTTTGGGACGCGCCTGTCTGAAATATGGCAAAGTTACGAACTTAGGCCCCGTTTAAAATTTGGACATCTCGTCGGTTGGGGATAGGACGGTAACCGTGGTTGGCGCCCATGGTTGGTGATACGTCTCCAACGTATCTATAATTTTTGATTGTTCCATGCTATTATATTACCCCTTTTGGATGTTTATGGGCTTTATTTTACACATTTATATCATTTTTGGGACTAACCTACTAACCGGAGGCCCATCCCGTATTGCTGTTTTTTGCCTATTTCAGTATTTCAAAGAAAAGGAATATCAAACGGAGTCCAAACGGAATGAAAGCTTCGGGAGCGTGATTCTTGGAATGAACGTGATCCAGAGGACTTGGAGTGCAAGTCAAGAAGCAGCCGGGGCGGCCACGAGAGGGTAGGGCGCGCCCACCCCTACAGGGCGCCCCCCCTGTCTCGTGGCCCCCTCGGGCGGCCACCGACGTACTTATTCCTCCTATATAAGCCTATGTACCCCGAAAACATCCAAGGAGCAACCGAAACACAATTTCCACTACTGTAACCTTTTGTATCCGCCAAATCCCATCTTGGAGCCTTCGCCGGCGCTCTGCCGGAGGGGGAATCGACCACGGAGGGCTTCTACATCAACACCATAGCCCTTCCGATGAGTTGTGAGTAGTTTACCACAGACCTTCGGGTCCATAGTTATTAGCTAGATGGCTTCTTCTCTCTTTTTAGATCTCAGTACAATGTTCTCCCCCTCTCTTGTGGAGATCTATTCGATGTAATCTCTTTTTGCGGTGTGTTTGTCAAGATCCGATGAATTGTGGGTTTATGATCAAGTTTATCTATGAGAAATATTTGAATCTCCTCTGAATTATTTTATGTATGATTGAGTTATCTTTGCAAGTCTCTTCGAATTATCAGTTTGGTTTGGCCTACTAGATTGATCTTTCATGCCATGGGAGAAGTGCTTAGCTTTGGGTTCAATCTTGCGGTGTCCTTACCCAGTGACAGAAAGGGTTGCAAGGCATGTATTGTATTGTCGCCATCGAGGATGAAAAGATGGGGTTTATATCATATTGCATGAGTTTATCCCTCTACATCATGTCATCTTGCTTAAGGCGTTACTCTGTTCTTATGAACTTAATAATCTAGATGCAGGCAGGAGTCGGTCGATGTGTGGAGTAATAGTAGTAGATGCAGGCAGGGGTCGGTCTACTTGTTGCAGACGTGATGCCTATATACATGATCATGCCTAGATAATTTCATAATTATTCGCTTTTCTATCAATTGCTCGACATTAATTTGTTCACCCACCGTAATACTTATGCTATCTCGAGAGAAGCCTCTAGTGAAACCTATGGCCCCCGGGTCTATCTCTTATCATATTTGCTCCCAATCTACTTTTATTTGCATCTTTACTTTTTGCATCTATATTATAAAATACCAAAAATATATTTATCTTATCATAGTATCTCTATCAGATCTCACTTTCGCTAGTGTCCGTGAAGGGATTGACAACCCCTTTATTGCGTTGGTTGTGAGTTCTTGGTTTGTTTGTGTAGGTGCGTGGGACTTTTGAGGAGCCTCCTACTAGATTGATACCTTGGTTCTCAAAAACTGAAGGAAATACTTACGCTACTATTGCTGCATCACCCTTTCCTCTTCAAGGAAAACCAACGCAAGCTCAAGACATAGCAAGAAGGATTTCTGGCGCCGTTGCTGGGGAGGTCTTCGCTCAAGTCAAGACATACCAGGTACCCATCACAAACCTATCTCCCTCGCATCTACATTATTTGCCATTTTCCTCTCGTTTTCCTCTCCCCCACTTCACCCTTGCCGTCTTATTCACCCTCTCTTTCCCAATCTCCTCTCTCTCTCTCTCTCTCTCTCTCTCTCTCTCTCTCTCTCTCTTTCTCGCTTGCCTTTTTTTGTTTGCTCATGTGTTAGATCGTTTACCTTGTCGTTATGGCTAGTCCTCCTATCCTTATTATTACTCCCAAGCATGAAATCCTAAATTTTAAGCAAAGGGAGGGAGAAAATAGATCTACTAGGAAGCTTTCTACTTCCATTATTCTCCGCAATTTTTTATGTAGGCATCACTCCTTGGAATAGATGTGTTCTTGATACTGTTGCCGGAGGTGATTTATTGAGTAGCCATACGTTTGACGCTTATGATGCTATGTTAGATTTGTTTGGCCCACCACCTCTTTTGGTTAATGGAACTGTTTTAACTTTAGAACACATTATGCAACAGCTTGATATTATTGAAAATAAAATTGCCACTGTTGATTTGATTGAAAGTTTGGATAAAAAGATTCATAATCATATCAACCAATATGGATCTAGGGTTGGAGTTACTTTGAAAAATCTTAAAGAGAAAGAACCTATAGTTAATGAAAAAATAGATCTAGATTCTGCTATAATTGGTAAACTTGAGGATATAATTACCAACTCAGGTTCGGTGTTTTCTTCCATGAAAAACACTCCAAAACCCCCTACAAAAACTGCCAAGTTTGTTTATGTTCCTAAAAATAAGGGTGAATCTTCTAGTAAGGGAGACGCGGATCTCAAATCCATAAGTGTTCATCCCAATTGTCTTTCTATAGTTAAGGAACCTTTTGCTACAAACAAATTCCTTGAATTTTTGCCCAAGGGTTTAATCATTGCTAAAAAGGGAGAAACCCCTAAAGATTATAAGTGCTCTATTGAAGAATTGGGTGCCAAAGATGGCACTACTGAGATCTATCTTCGCTTTTATGCCTAGCTAGGGGCGTTAAACGATAGCGCTAGTTGGGAGGCAACCCAATTTTCTTTGTGTTTTTTGTTTTTGTTCCTGTTTAGTAATAAATATTGCATCTAATTTATGTTTAGATGTGTTTTTATCTTTTAATTAGTGTTTGTGCCAAGTAGAACCTATAGGATAACCTATGATGATAGTTGATTTGATTCTGCTGAAAAATAGAAACTTTGCACGCACGAATGTAATTTTGTTAAATCACATAAACGTGCTTTTGTGTTGATTCGTTTTGATGCTGATCAATAAACAAAATTTCCAGGACTTCATATTTTGGTAGGATTTTTAGAGTTCCATAAGTTTGCGTTAGTTACAGATTGCTACAGACTGTTCTGTTTTTGACAAATTCTGTTTTTCGTGTGTTATTTGCTTATTTTGATGCATCTATGGCTAGTAAAATAGTTTATAAACCATAGATAAGTTGGAATACAGTAGGTTTAACACCAAAATAAATAAAGAATGAGTTAATTACAGTACCTTACGTGGTGGTTTTGTTTTCTTTCACTAACGGAGCTTATAAGATTTCCTGTTGAGTTTTGTGTTGTGAAGTTTTCAAGTTTTGGGTAAAGCTTTGATGGACTATGGAATAAGGAGTGTCAAGAGCCTAAGCTTGGGTATGCCCATGGCACCCCAAGATATTCAAGAATAGCTAAAATCCTAAGCTTGGGGATGCCCCGGGAAGGCACCCCCTCTTTCGTCTTCGTTCATTGGTAACTTTACTTGGAGCTATACTTTTATTTGCCACATGATATGTGTTTTTCTTGGAGCGTCGTGTATTATACTAGTCTTTGATTTTTAGTTTACCACTATCATCCTTGCTGTACACACCTTTTGGGAGAAGCCTACTTGATTAGAATTTGCTAGAATACTCTATGTGCTTCACTTATATCTTTTAGAGCACGACGGTGGCTTATATTTATAGAAATTGTTAGTCTCTCATGCTTCACTTATATTATTTTGAGAGTCTTTTAGAACAGCATGTTATTTGCTTTGGTTATAAAGTTTGTCCTAGAATGGTAGGCATCCAAGTTGGATATAATAAAAACTATCATAGGAAGTGAATTGGATGCTATGATCAATTTGATACTTGATAATTGTTTTGAGATATGGAGGTAGTGACATTAAAGTCATGCTAGTTGGGTGATTATGAATTTAAAGAATGCTTGTGTTGAAGTTAGCAAGTCCCGTAGCATGCACATATGGTTAAAGTTGTGTAACAAATTTGAAACATGAAGTGTACCTGGCTTGTGCATCCTTATGCGTGGCGGTCGGGGACGAGCGATGGTCTTTTCCTACCAATCTATCCCCCTAGGAGCATGCGCATAGTGCTTGATTTTTGATGACTTCTAAATTTTTTCAATAAGTATATGAGTTCTTTTGGCTAATGTTGAGTCCATGGATTATACGCACTTTTACCTTTCCACCATTGCTAGCCTCTTCGGTACCGTGCATTGCCCTTTCTCACCTTGAGAGTTGGTGCAAACTTCACCGGTGGATCCAAACCCCGTGATACAATACGCTCTATCACACATAAACCTCCTTATATCTTCCTCAAAACAGCCACCATACCTACCTATTATGGCATTTCCATAGCCATTCCGAGATATATTGCCATGCAACTTTCCACCGTTCCGTTTATCATCATGACATACTTTACTTTTGTGATATTGCCATTGCATGATCATGTAGTTGACATCGTATTTGTGGCAAAGCCATCATGCATTATTTTTCATACATGTCACTCTTGATTCATTGCACCTTCCCGGTACACCGCCGGAGGCATTCATATAGAGTCATATCTTGTTCTAGTTTCGAGTTGTAATTCATATGTTGTAATCAATGAAAGTGTGTTGATCATCATTATTAGAGCATTGCCCAAAAAAAGAAAAAAAAGAAGAAAGGCTAAAAGAAAAAAAAGAATGGCCCAAAAAAAGAGAGAAAAAAAGAAAAAAAAGAAAAAAGGGAAAAGAAATAAAAGGGCAATGTTACTATCTCTTTTTCCACACTTGTGCTTCAAAGTAGCACCTTGTTCTTCATGTAGCGAGTCTCATATTTTGTGCTTCAAAGTAGCACTATGTTTTTCATATAGTGAGTCTCATAGGTTGTCTTTTTCATACTAGTGGGAATTTTTCATTATAGAACTTGGCTTGTATATTCCTATGACAGGCTTCCTCAAATGCCCTAGGTCTTCGTGAGCAAGCAAGTTGGATGCACACCCACTAGTTTTCTTTTGTTGAGCATTCATACATAGCTCTAGTGTATCCGTTGCATGGCAATCCCTACTCCTCATGTTGACATCAATTGATGGGCATCTCCATAGCCCGTTGATTATCCTCGTCAATCTGATACTTTCTCCTTTTTTGTCTTCTCCACACAATCCCCATCATCATATTCTATTCCACCCATATTGCTATATCCATGGCTCACGCTCATGTATTGCATGAAGGTTGAAAAAGATTATTTAAGTATGAAACAATTGCTTGGCTTGTCATCGGGGGTATAGAAGTTGGGAACATCTTTGTGTGACGAAAATGAAGCATAGCCTAACTATATGATTTTGTAGGGATGAACTTTCTTTTGCCATGTTATTTTGAGAAGACATGATTACTTTGATTAGTAGCTTGAAGTGTTACTATTTCTTTTATCGATATAAACTTTTATTTTGAATCTTTTGGATCTGAACATTCATGCCACAATAAAGAAAATTACATTGAGAATTATGCCAGGTAGCATTTCACATCAAAAATTCTGTTTTTATCATTTACCTACTCGAGGAGGAGCAGGAATTAAGCTTGGGGATGCTTGATACGTCTCCAACGTATCTATAATTTTTGATTGTTCCATGCTATTATATTACACCTTTTGGATGTTTATGGGCTTTATTTTACACATTTATATCATTTTTGGGACTAACCTACTAACCGGAGGCCCACCCTGTATTGCTGTTGTTTTGCCTATTACAGTATTTCGAAGAAAAGGAATATCAAACGGAGTCCAAACGGAATGAAACCTTCGGGAGCGTGATTTTTGGAACGAACGTGATCCAGAGGACTTGGAGTGCAAGTCAAGAAGCAGCCGAGGCGGCCATGAGAGGGTAGGGCAC
>NW_025228171.1:102616-103646 GCF_018294505.1 Triticum aestivum | reverse complement strand
AATCGACCATGGAGGGCTTCTACATCAACACCATAGCCCTTCCGAGGAGTTGTGAGTAGTTTACCACAGACCTTCGGGTCCATAGTTATTAGCTAGATGGCTTCTTCTCTCTTTTTGTTGTATCTCAATACGATGTTCTCCCCCTCTCTTGTGGAGATCTATTCGATGTAATCTCTTTTTATGATGTTTTTGTCAAGATCCGATGAATTGTGGGTTTATGATCAAGTTTATCTATGAGAAATATTTGAATCTCCTCTGCTTTTATGTATGATTGAGTTATCTTTGCAAGTCTCTTCGAATTATCATTTTGGTTTGGCCTACTAGATTGATCTTTCTTGCCATGGGAGAAGTGCTTAGCTTTGGGTTCAATCTTGCGGTGTCCTTACCCAGTGACAGAAAGGGTTGCAAGGCACGCATTGTATTGTTGCCATCGAGGATAAAAAGATGGGGTTTATATCATATTGCATGAGTTTATCCCTCTACATCATGTCATCTTGCTTAAGGCCTTACTCTGTTCTTATGAACTTAATACTTTAGATGCAGGCAAGAGTCGGTCGATGTGTGGAGTAATAGTAGTAGATGCAGGCAGGAGTCGGTCTACTTGTTGCGGACGTGATGCCTATATACATGATCATGTCTAGATAATCTCATAATTATTCGCTTTTCTATCAATTGCTCGACAGTAATTTGTTCACCCACCGTAATACTTATGCTATCTCGAGAGAAGCCTCTAGTGAAACCTATGGCCCCCGGGTCTATCTCTTATCATATTTGCTCCCAATCTACTTTTATTTGCATCTTTACATTTTGCATCTATATTATAAAATACAAAAAATATATTTATCTTATCATATTATCTCTATCAGATCTCACTTTCGCAAGTGGTCGTGAAGGGATTGACAACCCCTTTATTGCATTGGTGGCAAGTTCTTGGTTTATTTGTGTAGGTGCGTGGGACTTTTGAGGAGCCTCCTACTGGATTGATACCTTGGTTCTCAAAAACTGAGGGAAATACTTACGCTACTATTGC
>NW_025228171.1:100071-101805 GCF_018294505.1 Triticum aestivum | reverse complement strand
CATAATGTGTACTCCCATTTAGATATGTACACAAGCGATGTATCAAGATTCAAATACCGAGTCAATCAACCAAGAATGTACAGAACTAACAGACATATAAACACTTATAGAGTATATGGATCAATAATATCAACTAACATACATAAGCCAGGCCGCTGTACTTTTTTTGGCTACAACATCATCCTTTTTTAGCCAACATCTTGGCCCTTCTCGATGCGTGCCACTTATGGTCCATCTATACTACTATTATTGCTGAATGCACATTCAACCCGATTGGCATATTTGTAGGTCTGGCACAGCAATCCAAATGAAATGTCTCCGAGTCTTATCAATTAATACAGACTTGTGCTCAAAAAAATTACAAACCAAAAAACAAAAAACAATTATTACATGATATCTAAAACAAATGGTTTGGCTGATTACATGAACAAACAACACAAAGGTTATTCAACGATGGAAAGAACATTTCACCTATGATTTACCAAGTAGGAATTTAATTTCCTTTTTTCCTTCATGACCTTAACAATCTGGTCAGTCTCAGCTTGCTTCGTTTTGAAATCCACCAAATATTTAATGGTTGTCTTGAGTACTGCTTGTGATTGTGCTGTTTGCTTCCTCAACATGTCAACTTCATCTCTAAGTGCAGAAGCAGAATCTCTTTCTACCACTAGTTTAGCCTGTAGAGCATCAGCAATTGGCAATTCATAATGCACAATTGGGCCGGTGCCACTGCTGTGGGATGATGCAACGTCCATGGGGACCTCGCTCTTTGATCTTGTGCTAACCAGTTTTGCCGTTAAAGTTCCGATTGGATTTAGAAAAGGTGAAGTTAGCAAAACATCTCAACTAGGAGTTATAACAGCAAACCAGTTAAACAAACAAGGAATTAAAGAGCTTCAATTGGATGCTGGAAAGTAGTTATTAACATCATTGTAACCCGCTGTTGCAGCAGCAAAGCAGTTAAACAAACAAGTAGATATTTAAGTTAAGGCAAACAGGTAATTCTTAACAGTAAGTATCAAACACAATTTTGCAATAAGTGGCTAACTAAAATTCTGATAAGCAGGTAACTGAACTTACGCTAGTTCTTTGTACAGGCACACTGCAACTTCTTTTTCACTTACAAGGTTGTACGAAGGAGTCCATGGCATCAATTGCTTGGATACGCAATCCCAATACTTCTTTCTTCCCACACTCCATTGGTGCGTCCTTGATATGTTATATGAGGATGTGTAGTCAGACTAGTTGTAGCCACACACATCACACTGGCTTTTACTGTATATTTCATGCGATTACTTTTGGCATATCGAGATCTAAGCAATCTACATATGATGAAAAGACTGGCATCCTTCACATTATTGACGAACTCAGTTCATAGAAACAAGCAATTCAACCATTCCGTGGGTAAATCATAAGCGCCACTGGAATATTTTTCACTACCCAATCATACACGCAAAAGGGGCGATGCCACCATAGGGGCTGGTATAGGCGGCCGCCTCAGGTGGCTGGAAAGTGTGCACCTAGTTTGAGTCGTCTAGGTTGGCCCACGCTAGTTTTGTTCATCTCAACGCACGAGCAGGCAATGTAAAAAATGAAGAAAAATGTTTCAATTTGGATGGGACAATAACATAAGTGCAAGGCGGGCCCTATTGCAGGCTCGCGGCCCAAACGAGTGCCTCCCATATCGATCGACAACAGGAAAAATCCCAATTCATTCGCTCCAGCCTACAGTCT
>NW_025228171.1:97632-98468 GCF_018294505.1 Triticum aestivum | reverse complement strand
TGGTTATAGGTGCAATTACACTTCGATATTTTCAGCCAGAGAACGAATAATTCAAGCAGGTACAGACCATGTTTGTAGTCCACCATGTTGCATTTTGTGTTTTTTGGTGCTTGCATCATTTAGTGTTTATAATATGAACTACTTTGGATCATTAGCTGGTTTTCAAAGTGAATGTAGCTTCACATTTCTCAAGTTATGTTGGTTTCCGGAGTGCACGTGCCTTCATATTTTTTAAGTTAAATGTCCGCCCCTAGTAACTTGAATTCATGGATCCACCACTGCACACAAATCATACACGAATGCCAGCACGAATTAAATGAAATGCAAGGACTTACGCTAGCTCGTTGTATAGGCTCACTGTAGTTCTGCTTGTGCTTGGGATGTTCCATGTACAAGTCCATGTTACCACTTTCTTGGATGTGCAGGCCTTGTGCTCCTTGCATCCCCCTCTGCATTTTTGACACGGCGAATGGTTGATCAAATAAGAGGAATTGACCTTGATGTTGTACCGGAGGACAGATACTTACAAGGTTATACGGGTGTGCAGGATGTGTACCAGATCCCGTAGCGCCGTCATGCTTCGCTAAAAAATGGATTTGCTTGTTTCAGATGATATCTCTAGAAGAAATAAGAGTTAAAGTCAGAGTTGCATAGGCGTGTAAGCTAAGAGAGCAGTGAAAGGATATCCAAACATCGTCGGAACAATGCACAAGGGAGTGATGTGTGGATACCTAGTTCGGGTCGGCATTTGGGCATGCTCGCCTAGCTAGAGTGCGGGTCACTTTAGAGCCGTTGAGGGTGATGCACTGGCGTTGGCTGGCCGCGCACGAATGCAG
>NW_025228171.1:92618-96304 GCF_018294505.1 Triticum aestivum | reverse complement strand
ATATTAAGTCTCGTACTATGTACATTCAAATGTTGTTTTTAGCCCACCCCGCACACACGCTACATACTTCCTGTATCGGTCAATCTTCCTCTCCTAACCACCTTAGGAAGCTATCGGTTTCCAACACATGTTCATTCTTTCTCTCCATGTTTCGATCTCTAAGTCTGTCAACTACACAACCCCTGTACCTCACACACCCGCCATTGCACCCCATGCCGAGCTCTCTCTCCGTCCCTCTCCCTCTCACCCTCTCGCGCTAAATACATGCATTGCCTATCTAGCCCCCCAACCTCTCGTGCACACGCATGCACGTTGTCTATCTAGGTCAATCCCTCGAGACTGTCTCACTCTTTCTTCCGCACGGCGGGCCACACTCGCTCAATCTCGCTCTCTTTATCTGAGTCTCGTTTAACCTCGTTTTCTTTCACACACAAATGATATATCTCCCTGTTCGGGCCTCGAACGACACACTCTATACTCTCTCACGCAGATTTTCTATCTAGGTCAGTCTATCCAAGCCGCCCCCACTCTTTCGACCTCATGGCGGGCCATGCTCACTCAATCTCTCTCTCTCTCTCTCTCTGTATGTCTCAATTGACCTCGCTCTTTCTCGGACAAAATGATATATCACCATGTTTGAGCCCAATTTGACCTATTCACATTGTATACTCTCTCACGCACATTGTCTATCTAGGTCACTCTCTCCAACCCGTCTCACTCTTTCGATCACACGACAACCCTATGTGAACGATTGACCTTGCTTCCTCCCACACACAAAATATATCTACATGTCTGTGACTGGATCATCTCTCAAGCTCTATCTTAAAGCCCTCACCCTTGCCAAAAGCTCAATCGGACAATATCTCTCCAGAGCATATATATCTGTTTAATGAATGTCAGACCACACTCACTTTGTCTCTCTATCTATATGTCTCTCGATTGACCTTGCTTTCTCACACTGTATCTTCCACGCATTGAAGGTACCTCTCCATCCCTCGCAAAGCTGGAGCTATTTACATTGCGAGGGGCACTCTAACCTTGGATTAATTTGTGTAGGCATTTATTCTAGTCGGTTTAGATTATATTTTCGTAGCATTTGGCCCACAACTACTCCAAACACCGTTGCAACCCCCGCAACTCCCCTAGTTGATTTCCCTCTCGCTCGGTCATTGCTCTCTCGCACGTCCTTTCTCGCCTTCAACGTCCGTGACACTCCAAAATTTTTGGTGGTTTGTTTTCCAAAAGAGCCTTGCTTGGTTTGAAAGAAGGTCATTTAAACCCTTCCTAAAAACCATCTTCTAAGTTTGCCCTCTCAAAAATCCTTTGCTTGGATTTAGTTTCTTTTAAAAAGAAAACCCTTTTACTTTTGGGCTTTTATTTGGTTTTGATCCCTTCTAAATTTTACCATGCCATCTATGGTGAAATTTTCCCAAAACCTCTCCTCCCACTTCGGTACAATCCAAACATTCTGTCCAAACAAATAAAATCCATTTTTTTGGATTTTATTCCAACTATTTCTCCTCCCAATATAAATCTGTCTTTTCTTTTGAGCCTAGGTGGATTGCAAAGCAAGTACCCTAATGCTTTTGCTTTTTGACCTCAACTCAACACCCTTGGATAGTCCTTTGTACCCACAACCCAGAACCATCTTGATCCACTCTTCTCCTGTTCAAATATTTCAAACTTCACCCACAGCAAGTTTGGACCAGATTTGCCAAATTTGGTGAAATTCATATCTACACCTCTCCAAAAATTCTACAAATATTCAGGCAGCCTCTAGATGCAATGAGAGGCCCCTCCACCAAAAACCAGCTCAAGGAAAAATCCCTACATGCCTAGATCATTTTGTCGAACACCTTGCATACACTGTTTCTGTCCATCTTCAGTTAAAATCAGAATTTCAGTGTCAATCTTCGACAAAATTCAGTCACAAGCTCACAGTGCACTTGGCACGTAGCTCACGGCCTGGCTTGCTTGTCCGGAGCCTCACACGCGCACTTGGCGCCTTCCTGGCGTCGGTGGCGCCCTGGCCCGCCTGCGTCGGCGTGTCTTGCGGCGGCCGTATCACCGTAGCGGCCAACAGGGAGCAGAACGGCGGCATAACGCCGTTTGGCGCCTCCCAAACCCCCTGGTGGCTCCGCGTGGCCGTTTCCTCGCCAGCGCACGCATGCAGCACCGTCGTCGTGGCGCGGCACGCGCAGAGCGCGCTCCCTGCCGCTGACGGGCCCGCACCGCCCTGTTCCGTCGAGCTGCCCGTAAACAACCCAATCTCGACGCGGTTAGCATCTAAACGGAACCAGGGAACACCCACGACGACGCTCAACCTCTGAACCCTCCCGTGCAACCACTGCGCCGCCGTAATCACCTCGCCGGAGAACCCCATTCTCAGCAACCGCCTCGGGGCGGCTATATATAGCACCCCAAGCTTGCTCTCGCCTCCGCACGACTCCACCATCTCACCAGACCCCGCCCGGCCACTGAACGAGCCTCGAGTGGCCTTTCGTCCTCGACTCTGGCCACCTCCGTCCGCCTCGGGTTCCGGCATCGTTCTCTCCGGTGAGAACCCCTCCGTCGCCCTACTTTCAACCGTAGCCTCGTACCACCTCTAGTAAGATAACCCCCACCTCAATTTTGACCTCGGAGCTCTCTCCGGCGAGATCCACGACCACCCGAACCGCCGTCCGCCGGAGCAAGCGTCGCCGCCGACGTGGTACTCGCCGGCGACCACCACCACCTTCCACAGACGCGGAATGGCGCCCTGAACACAGAGGTACTCGCCGATCTCCCTGCCTCGCCGAGAATCGCCGCCGGCGACCACCGCGGCTCTCGGGCGCCGACGAGCCTCGGCTCCCTCGTTTGAAAATTCAAACGTGACGGGTGAGAACCGCCCGTCAGCCTCTCCTGTGTCTTTTTTTCGAATCATTTACTGAAAGCGTACTTTGGCAAATACGCTTCCACTCTGAACCGTTTTTCTGTATTTTTCTGCAAAGCCCCCGGGAAGTTTTCTCTTTCATTACAGATGAGTCCTTGGGTTAAAACCCTTATAACTTTTTAACAGAAAGAAATTTTTGAATGATTCTTTTTCTGTCCTCTTCAAAATTTTGTCTAGTTTTTTATAATATTTATTTGAAAAATATTTAGAACACTTTTCTGTACACTCATGGTATTTATGTTGCGTGCGTATCTTTTCTTATACCATAGATACCGGAGGAGGTGACGGAGCTGCAAACCTCGCACAGTTAGACTCCGACTACACCGAACTAGGCAAGCATGTTTGAACTCTTGATATGATGAGTGTTGTTGCGTGTTTGCATTTTAGTATGATCATGGCAGGTTTATGAACAACTATTTGAATGTTATATTTCATATACATAATTGAAAAGTAAGTTTCGGTAAGCATTATGTTGTTGGATACATATTTGCATAGCCATGTGTTGGCATGAGGATGGGTAAGATGGCAGTGTTGTGACATGCCAGTCTTATGCCAGATTATTTGACTTCCGTGTCGTCATGACACTAATCACATTCCCATTCATTCCTTCCTATACTGTCACATGTTTTCCAAAAGGAATATGGCATAGTAAGTTGTAAATCGTTTTCCTGGTACACACCAATAGAGAGACCGGGGTGAGGGTTCCATGGCCCTGGATTAAAGCCCGTCATCCGGTCAGGGGGCATGGGTGTTT
>NW_025228171.1:90553-90973 GCF_018294505.1 Triticum aestivum | reverse complement strand
TGTCGCTCAGACGTCCGACTGTGGTATTTCTTTTTAAGCCCTGTCTGTGATGTCGCTCAGACGTCCGACTGTGGTATTTCTTTTTAAGACCTGTCTGTGATGTCGCTCAGACGTCCGACAGTGGTATTTCTTTTAAAGCCCTGTCTGTGATGTCGCCCAGACGTCCGACTGTGGCATTCCTTTTAAAGCCCTTTATGTGATGTCGCTTAGACGTCCGACTGGGGCATGCATTTTATTTATTTACCTTTCGAGGCGTCGCTCCAAACACCCGATCGGCTTTCAGTTATTTATTTTATTCATCAAGTCCTGCAATATTATCATTATTTTATGAGCATCATCCTTGTTCATGACGCATTCATGCATTCATTGATTATATCTTTTGTCCGAACTGTCTTGCGAGTACTTTCAAGTACTCACCTG
>NW_025228171.1:81664-90374 GCF_018294505.1 Triticum aestivum | reverse complement strand
GCGATGGGGCCATCCATGCGCCCAGTCTTCACGCTTTATCCACACAAGATCAACGACAGTCTGACTATGCACCAGGACGCGATGCAATTCAGGGGAGGCCATGCTGAAATACGCCGTCTCCGATTCATGGGGAGAGCCATGCCTACAGAAAGGCATGCTATGTAGATGGCTGCCCGCGAGACGATAGCCCGTCTTCGGGATGTTCTTCCTGCAATGAAAACCCGTCGCTACCGCTACCTTCCATGCCATGTGCCTTATACCTGTCACTACTCCTTCTCTTGCCCCAGAGGAGAGCGAGACGAAGCCTTTGAGATGCTTGTCGAGTACCTCCGAGCCCTGGAGGCAGCATTCGACTGCATGGTGGATGACCTCGTAGCTGCACGCATGGACTCAGTTCATGGCTGTGCTGCTAACAGGAGGGAACTCCTACACACTGCTCCACCATTGACTTTCGTGTCATCCGCAGCCTCTCACTCACCTTCCATACTCGCCACTGCTCGTCGTCTGCCTACCACAGAGGAATTTAACCAGGCTATTGCACCCACTCCCGTCCGCTCTTCACCACTTGTTGCACCCACTCCCGTCCGCTCTGCACCACTTGTTGCACCCACTCCCATACGTGCTACCCCACCTATTCCACCCACTCGTATTCGTGTTATTCCACCTACGGCACCTCCTCCATCAGCTCAGCACAACGTTTCTCATCTGGAACCTATTAGCGAGGAGGAGGTTGATTTCCCAGCGTCTTTGCGTCTCACCCTCGGCAGGCCAAGGGAGATCCTCACCATCTCCGACTAAGTACGCATAGACGCCATGCGATGTATCGACTTGTGTAATATGTTTTATGTACATAGGTTGTGAGAAGTAGCCTGTTTGCGCACCATGTAGGATCTGGAGGAGTGCACTAGTTTAAATAACATGTCAAGGTTATGTACACATATCCTGAGTGATGTAATGTATAATTATGCCCGCGTGTAAGATATGCACTAGTCCTTCTCCGCGCGAAATCGTGTGTTTCCAAAAATATCCTAGAGTTTAAAAAAAAGTTCTTTGTGTGTGATTTTATTGACTTTTGCGACTCTCTTTCTTATCTTACGAGTTCACAAAAATATATCCCCAGAGTGAAAGATGTCTCGTCCTTGGACGCGCTCCGTGCCAACTCAGCCAGAAGAAAATTATGGCACACCGCAGAACCAAAATTTCACTCAGGGACAGACAAGTCAACAGGGCAGTGAAACAGCTTTTACACAAGTTTGTCGTTTGTACGAACAAAGTCAACAGCAACACCAGGAAATGATGAACCAATTCATCAATATGGGAAGTAACCGTGGTCAGTATCAACCGCAATCCAAATTATCTGAGTTACAAAAGACGCGTCCTCCAACATTTTCTCATACTGACAAGCCTCTTGAGGTCGAGGACTGGCTTCGAGACATGGAGAGAAAATTAATTACCGCACAGTGTTCAGACCGTGAAAAAGTACTGTATGCACCACATTATCTCACAGGTGCAGCTGCATCGTGGTGGGAAAACTTCCTGCACATGCACCCCAACGAAAATGAAATCACCTGGGAAAATTTCAAAGAAGGTTTTCGTGGGGCACATATTCCTAAGAGCGTCATGAAAATCAAGAAGAAGGAATTTGATGAACTCAAGCAAAGAGCCATGACAGTGTCAGAACACAACAGCCAATTCACACTGTTGTCTCTCTACGCCAATGAAGAACGCGTGACCGAGAGCAAGAAGATGGAAAAATTCTTGGAAGGCCTGGCACCCGCCCTTAAGTGCCAGCTAGTTGTGCACACCTTTCCAGATTTTAAAACACTGGTGGATAAGGCCATTACCCTGGAAAATGAGCGACGTAGCCTAGAAGATTTCCGCAAACGGAAAAGGGACCAGACTACTTTTTCTCGCAATCACAGAAGCCAGAAGGAATTTCAGAAGGGGGATTCACACAAATCCCCGACGAATAATTCACGTCCAACCAAGAATTTCCATGCAAGAGACAAAGAGTTCACCTATCGCCCAGGCGTTACCTGTTATGCTTGTGGAGAAGAAGGGCACTATGCCAAGCAGTCTCCCAAGCCAAGGAACTCAAACCCGAAGCTCAATAATGGTGGAAATAATTCAGCACCAAAGCGAAGCAATTTCAACCCCAACAACACCCACCGGAAAGGTCACCTGAACCACGTGACCCGAGAGGAAGCACAGAACGCCCCAGATATCGTACTCGGTACATACCCCGTCAACACAATACCTGCCATGGTTTTGTTTGATTCTGGAGCTTCTCACTCATTTGTTTCGAAAAGTTTTGCTTTGCAAAATAATTTTTCGATGCTTCCCTTGGAAAAATCAATGATCGTCAAGTCCCCTGGAGTTAAGCAAGTGACCCAGAGTTACTGTCAAGGTGTGGTTATTGAATTTGAAGGATTGAAGTTTTACGCCAACCTTATTGTGCTGGAAAGCAAGGGACTGGATGTCATCCTAGGAATGGATTGGTTAACCACCAACAAAGGTTTTATTGACTGCTTCAACCGTACCATGATTCTCACACACCATCATGGGAAGAAAATAAAAGTTTCAGCCAAAGAGAGACAAATACCTCGGCAACCTAGATTAAACAAGGTGGACGTTTCTGAGCTAAACAACGTCCCCGTAGTATGTGAATTTCCAGACGTATTTCCAGAAGAACTACCAGGCATGCCACCAGACCGAGAGATAGAATTCAGCATTGAGCTAGCACCCGGAACCACTCCTATCTACAAGAAACCTTACAGAATGGCACCATCCGAATTGGTAGAATTGAAGAAGCAAATAAAAGAATTATTGGAGAAAGGATACATACGAGCCATCTCCTCACCTTGGGGTTCTCCAATTTTATTTGCCAAGAAGAAGGATGGAACAATGAGGTTGTGTATTGATTATCGAGCTCTCAACATGGTCACAATCAAGAACAAATACCCAATGCCCCGAATAAATGATTTATTCGATCAGCTCGCACAGGCCAAAGTCTTCTCAAAAATTGACTTGAGATCAGGATACCACCAATTAAAAGTGCGAACAGAAGATATTCCCAAGACCGCTTTCACCTCCAGATATGGGCTGTATGAGTTCACGGTGATGCCATTCGGACTAACCAACGCCCCCGCATATTTTGTTCACCTCATGAACAAAGTATTTATGAAGTATATGGACAAGTTTGTTGTGGTATTCATCGATGATATTCTAATATATTCCAAAACACCAGAAGAGCACGCCGAACATCTCAGGATTGTACTCGGAGAACTCAGGAAACATCAACTGTACGCCAAATTCAGCAAATGTGAATTTTGGCTAAGGCAGGTGGGTTTTCTGGGCCATGTGCTAACGCAAGAAGGTATTGCAGTAGACCCGGAAAAAGTCAAGGCCGTACTTGGCTGGAAACCACCAACTAACGTAACGGACGTACGGAGTTTCTTGGGAATGGCAGGATATAATCGGAGATTTATTGAAGGATTGTCCACTATAGCAAAGCCCATGACACAATTGCTCAAGAAAGGCAAGAAGTTTGAATGGACAGAAGCATGTGAGAAAATCTTCCAAGAGCTAAAAAGCAAATTAACAACGGCACCAGTAGTAATCATGCCAGATATACACAAGAATTTTGAGGTATATTGTGACGCATCCCGGAAAGGCCTCAGATGCGTATTGATGCAAGAAGGCAAGGTAGTTGCGTATGTCTCTAGACAACTATGCAAGCATGAGGAAAATTATCCCACCCATGACCTGGAATTAGCAGCAGTCATCCATGCACTCAAGAAATGGAGACACTTTCTGCTTGGGAATCGTTGTGAGATATACACAGACCATAAGAGTCTTAAGTATATTTTCACACAGACAGAATTAAATTTACGGCAACGACGCTGGTTAGAGTTGGTGAAGGATTATGATGTTGGAATCCACTATCATCCCGGAAAAGCAAATGTTGTGGCAGATGCACTTAGTCGCAATCCCAGCACGGACGACGACAGATTACCAAAATTGAGGCCAGAATTTCAATAAGAATTTGCCCGACTCAATCTAATAATGGTTACCGAAGGCAGTGTGTCGAATATAGAAATACAGCCTACTCTAATGGAAAGGATCAAGGAAGCCCAGCACGGACACCCCAGCATTGAGGGCATAAAAAGAAAAGTGAGTTTGGGAAGAGCCTCAGAATTCAACGTAGATGAGCAAGGAATATTGTGGTATGGAGAAAGGCTATGCGTACCAAATGTCAAGGACCTCAAACAGCAGATATTGACTGAAAGTCACACAGCTCCGTATTCAGTCCATCCTGGAGGGACAAAAATGTACAAGGATCTTCAGGAAAATTTCTGGTGGCATGGTATGAAGAGAGATATAGCCACGTTCATTGCCTGCTGTGACTCTTGTCAACGTATCAAGGCCGAGCACCAGAAACCAGCCGGAGTGTTACAACCAAATAAGATACCCGAGTGGAAATGGGATGAGATTGGAATGGACTTTATCGTTGGACTGCCACGGTCACGACATGGAAACGATTCCATTTGGGTCATAACCGACAGATTAACCAAGGTGGCACATTTTATTCCGGTAAAAACAACTTACACCACTCAGAGACTAGCCAGACTTTATCTTGCCCATATCGTGTGCCTACATGGAGTCCCTAAGACTATCATCTCCGATAGAGGCACACAGTTCGTCTCTACATTCTGGGATCACCTACAAAAGGCACTGGGAACCCAACTAGCCTTCAGTACCGCATACCATCCCCAGACTGATGGGCAGACGGAACGCGTAAACCAAATCCTAGAAGACATGCTAAGAGCCTGTGTCCTCACCTACGGGAACAGTTGGGAAGAAAGTTTGCCATATGCAGAGTTCGCATACAACAACAGCTATCAAGCCAGCTTGCAAATGGCACCCTTTGAAGCTCTATATGGGAGAAGATGTCGTACCCCTCTAAATTGGTCAGAGACCGGAGACAGCCATATCTTTGGCCCAGATATGCTCAAGGAGGCCGAGGAGAAAGTTAAGACAATTAGAGAACGACTCAAAACAGCTCAAAGTCGGCAAAAGAGTTATTACGACCGAAAGCATCGGGAAATCAGTTTTGAACCCGGAGAATTGGTATACCTGAGAGTTTCTCCTATGAAGGGTCTGCAACGATTCAAGATTAAGGGGAAACTAGCACCAAGATTCATCGGACCATTTCATATAGTGGCCCGACGAGGCAAGGTAGCCTACCAGCTGGACCTACCCGGAGACTTATCCGGTATCCACAACTTGTTTCACATCTCGCAGTTGAGAAAATACATGAGCAACCTAGAGAAGCAAGTTTCACATGAGTATATTGACGTGCAACCAGACCTCACTTACTGGGAGCACCCAATAAAAATATTAGAAGAGTCTGAGAGGAGGACCCGACAGAAAACCATTAAGTTTTTCAGAGTTCAATGGAGTAATCACACCGAGAATGAAGCAACTTGGGAGAGCAAGGATTTTCTTCGGACAGAGCACCCACACCTATTTAAGGATCAGCTAAAATCTCGGGGACGAGATTTTTCCTAAGGGGGTAGGTGCTGTGACACTCCAAAATTTTTGGTGGTTTGTTTTTCAAAAGAGCCTTGCTTGGTTTGAAAGAAGGTCATTTAAACCCTTCCTAAAAACCATCTTCTAAGTTTGCCCTCTCAAAAATCCTTTTCTTGGATTTAGTTTCTTTTAAAAACAAAACCCTTTTAGTTTTGGGCTTTTATTTGGTTTTGATCCCTTCTAAATTTTACCATGCCACCTATGGTGAAATTTTCCCAAAACCTCTCCTCCCACTTTGGTACAATCCAAACATTCTGTCCAAACAAATAAAATCCATTTTTTTGGATTTTATTCCAACTATTTCTCCTACCAATATAAATCTGTCTTTTCTTTTGAGCCTAGGTGGATTGCAAAGCAAGTACCCTAATGCTTTTGATTTTTGACCTCAACTCAACACCCTTGGATAGTCCTTTGTACCCACAACCCAGAACCATCTTGATCCACTCTTCTCCTGTTCAAATATTTCAAACTTCACTCACAACAAGTTTGGACCAGATTTGCCAAATTTGGTGAAATTCATATCTACACCTCTCCAAAAATTCTACAAATATTCAGGCAGCCTCTAGATGCAATGAGAGGCCCCTCCACCAAAAACCAGCTCAAGGAAAAATCCCTACATGCCTAGATCATTTTGTCGAACACCTTGGATACACTGTTTCTGTCCATCTTCAGTTAAATTCAGAATTTCAGTGTCAATCTTCGACAAAATTCAGTCACAAGCTCACAATGCACTTGGCACGTAGCTCACGGCCTGGCTTGCTTGTCCGGAGCCTCACACGCGCGCTTGGCGCCTTCCTGGCGTCGGTGGCACCCTGGCCCGCCTGCGTCGGCGTGTCTTGCGGCGGCCGTATCACCGTAGCGGCCGACAGGGAGCAGAACGGCGGCATAACGCCGTTCGGCGCCGCCCAAACCCCCTGGTGGCTCCGCGTGGCTGTTTCCTCGCCAGCGCACGCATGCAGCACCGTCGCCGTGGCGCGGAATGCGCAGAGCGCTCTCCCTGCCGCCGATGGGCCCACGTCGCCCCGTTCCGTCGAGCTGCCCCTAAACAACCCAATCTCTACGCGGTTAGCATCTAAACGGAACCAGGGAACACCCACGACGACGCTCAACCTCTGAACCCTCCCGTGCAACCACTGCGCCGCCGTAATCACCTCGCCGGAGAACCCATTCTCGGCAACCGCCTCGGGGCGGCTATATATAGCACCCCAAGCTTGCTCTCGCCTCCGCACGAGTCCACCATCTCACCAGACCCCGCCCGGCCACTGAACGAGCCTCGAGGGGCCTTTCCTCCTCGACTCTGGCCACCTCCGTCCGCCTCGGGCTCCGGCATCGTTCTCTCCGGTGAGAACCCCTCCGCCGCCCTACTTTCAACCGTAGCCTCGTACCACCTCTAGTAAGATAACCCCCACCTCAATTTTGACCTCGGAGCTCTCTCCGGCGAGATCCACGACCACCCAAACAGCCGTCCGCCGGAGCAAGCGTCACCACCGACGTGGTACTCGCCGGCGACCACCACCACCTCCCACAGACTTGGAATGGTGCCCTGAACATAGAGGTACTCTCCGATCTCCCTGCCTCGCCGAGGATCACCGCCGGCGACCACCGCGGCTCTCGGCCGCCGACGAGCCTTGGCTCCCTCGTTTGAAAATTCAAACATGACGGGTGGGACCCGCCCGTCAGCCTCTCCTGTGTCTTTTTTCGAATCGTTTACTGAAAGTGTACTCTGGCAAATACGCTTCCACTCAGAACCGTTTTTCTGTATTTTTCTACAAAGCCCCCTGGAAGTTTTCTGTTTCATTATAGATGAGTCCTTGGGTTAAAACCCTTATAACTTTTTAATAGAAAGGAATTTTTGAATGATTCTTTTTCTGTCCTCTTCAAATTTTTGTCTAGTTTTTTATCATATTTATTTGAAAAATATTTGGAACACTTTTCTGTACACTCACGGTATTTACGTTGCGTGCGTATCTTTTCTTATATTGTAGATACCGGAGGAGGTGACGGAGCTGCAAACCTCGCACAGTTAGACTTCGACTACTCCGAACCAGGCAAGCATGTTTGAACTCTTGATATGATGAGTGTTGTTGCGTGTTTGCATTTTAGTATGATCATGGCAGGTTTATGAACAACTATTTGAATGTTATATTTCATATACATAATCGGAAAGTAAGTTTCGGTAAGCATTATGTTGTTGGATACATATTTGCATAGCCATGTGTTGGCATGAGGATGGGTAAGATGGCAGTGTTGTGACATGCCACTCTTATGCCAAATTATTTGACTTCCGTGTCGTCATGACACTAATCACATTCCCATTCATTCCTTCCTATACTGTCACATGTTTTCCGAAAGGAATATGGCATAGTAAGCTGTAAATCATTTTCCTGGTACACACCAATAGAGAGACCGGGGTGAGGGTTCCATGGCCCTGGATTAAAGCCCGTCATCCGGTCAGGGGGCATGGGTGTTTCCGGTTGGGACCGAGAGGGGGGCACCCCTTAGAGTGCGCGTATAGAAATGTGATACCATGCTATTCGAGGTTGTGGCCTCCCCGTCTCAAAGTTTTTCTTGGACGTTGACCAGGGCGATTCCTGGCATCGTGAGGTGAAATGGGTGTGTACTAGTTAAATGTGTTTCTACTGAAATACCGTAAACGAAACTAGTCCTTCGTGACTACGGAAATCCGTTGACTGTGGTCAGTTCATCCAAACTCTGCAGAGTCTCAAATCCGTCAATTATCTTGTACTTTGTTCAAGTACTATATTTATCCTATCTTGTCAGGTATCAACCACAGTGACAAAACTCTGGTGGGATTTATGTGTGATAAATCCGGTTAACAGATTATTCTTGTGGATGGACTAATCTTGTCATTTACATTTATTACAAGCCCTGTCTGTGATGTCGCTTAGACGTCCGACGGTGGTAGACCTGTTATTTACTTTTGTCATGAACCCTGTCTGTGATGTCGCTCAGACGTTCGACGGTGGCAGACCTGTTATTTACTTTTGTCATGAACCCTGTCTGTGATGTCGCTCAGACGTCCGACTGTGGTATTACTTTTAAAGCCCTGTCTGTAATGTCCTCAGACGTCCGACTGTGGTATTTCTTTTTAAGCCCT
>NW_025228171.1:78194-81342 GCF_018294505.1 Triticum aestivum | reverse complement strand
TGTCTGTGATGTCGCCCAGACGTCCGACTGTGGCATTCCTTTTAAAGCCCTTTATGTGATGTCGCTTAGACGTCCGACTACGGCATGCATTTTATTTATTTACCTTTCGAGGCGTCGCTCCAGACACCCGATCGGCTTTCAGTTATTTATTTTATTCATCAAGTCCTGCAATATTATCGTTATTTTATGAGCATCATCCTTGTTCATGACGCATTCATGCATTCATTGATTATATCTTTTGTCCGAACTGTCTTGCGAGTACTTTCAAGTACTCACCTGGCTTCTTGATTTGGCCAGATGTTGATGAAGGCGATCTCATGGATGAAGAGTTTGATAGCGAGTCCGACGCCTAGAGGAGTCCCAGTCCGTCCCATGCGATCCTGTCTTGTTCATTGTATTATCCACTTTCGCAACCCCGAGTAAATTCATCGAGCCTCACCTCGACGCTCGATGTACTGCCAGTAGAAGTCAAGTTATCCACCACCACTTTTCCTCGAGCTAGTAGCATGCCACCCCACCCCTGTGTCATAACCACCCTTATGTAAGATATTGGCGGGTTTGTAATAAACTGTTGAGCAGCCTCAGCTCAATCCTGTAATATATTTGATGCTACTGGTTCTCTATTTATCAAGCTTTTGTCTACCAGAAAGGATGACTTTTCCTATACTGGGTTTAAAAGATCGGTTTTATCAATAATCATATTATTGAAAAGCCGGTCGTGACAACGTCGCACCATGGTATTATTGCAAAAAACTCTGTTGTTCTCTTTAGTTATTATAAATAAGCTACAAAACTACACACCGATAGTCCACATGGAATGGAACAAATTTCGACCGACAAATTAAAGTGCTACAAACTACACACCGTGGGGCCCACATGTCATGAAACAAATTTGGACTCATATTCAAATTAAAAAATAAAGGACGAGGATCGAACATGCGACCGGGCCTTCAAGCCACACGTCAATAGGCAACATACGTAGAACATCAATGTTTGTCGTACCCCCCTTTGTTCACATAATGTTTTTATATTACAACAGCCTATTTAATGGATAACATGTAATATTATTTTTAGTACTATTTGCCTTCACTTACTAGTGGGTTCCATGTGCTCTCTCTCTCTCTCTCTCTCTCTCTCTCTCTCTCTCTCCTTCCGTGTTTAGACGCACGGGCAAACATGATGAACTCGCAGGTGATGTTGCCGTTGACCATATCTGGACGCGTTCACAAGTTACGGCACCAGTTTCACGTACTAGCAGCACTAGTCGGTGTGTACGTGCAATGCACGTTAATTTGGAAGTATACTAAGTGCATGCGGATATTATTTGCGTGTTATTATGTGATTAACACTATTTTTGGCATGAAATTAACTGCACGCTAAACGTATTGAGCGCTTGACATTGAAGCAGTCTAGGTCGTTGGATGACAAGGAATACATGTGGCTTGATGATGTTTTATATTTAATTTGATACGGCTCTAGCAGAACATTCAATCGATCAAACCATAGATTTCGTTCAGTCTGACTCCGACTTTAAGTTATACGATAATCGATATAAAATAAATGGAAATGATAAACATTCAGATTTTAATCATGGCAATCCAAACGTTTTTCATGGCAAATTTAGATTACGCGGCGGCGGCAGGGGCGTCTTGCGGTGGGAAGCGGCTCCTCTGCCGTGCTCTGTGTGTCATCGGGCCACTGACCGACGGCGACGGCAACATCTTGTGCCGTTGTTGGCGTACTCCTGGACGTTGGCCTAGCTTCAAGGAAGGCCAAAATGTTCTAGACTTCGGAGCGAGTCCACTAGCGGGAGGAGGCGACTAGCGTTGGTGCAAGGAAGCGGTCGATGGCAGCCATCCATGCCACTGAGGGGGGCACTAGCACCCGCACGGGGACATGTCCTGTCAATGGCGCGGCGGAGACATTCATGTGCACGGGCGCACACGTCAGTGCACGCGCAGGCGCATGCGCTGGCAGGTGCACGGGCGTGCGTGTTAGTGCACGCGCAGGCGCATGCGTTGGCAGGTGCACGGGCGCGTGAAAGTCGGCAGGGACCTCGTGGAACCCTGTGGGGTCAAGCTCGGCGACAATGTGCGGCTCCCAGCCCATCAAAGTCACGGGGATGGGCGTTGGCGTAGTCGGGGCCAAGGGAGCCGGAACGGGAGCGAGGACAGGCGCGATGTCTTCCCGCAAGGACAGTTCAAGCTTGTCCCAAAGCGCCTTATGTTCATGAGACTCCGGCTGGGTGTCTTCCTCAGGAAACTGGAAACTAAGGGAAGACCATCATGATGTGGCATGGCGTACATTTAGGCCAGGCTAGTTGGAGGTGGACGACAAGAGAATCGGAGAGGAAGAGAGAAGATTGTAGCGATACGAGGTAGTGCGTGGTTGATTTTTAAACTGCGGCGCCGATGACATTAAAAGTGGGAGCAGTTAGGACGAAGGTGGGCAGCGGAGCCTGGTCAAAGGGCTCGCCTCCTAGTGAGCCTGCACAGCGGTCTGCTCACACGCCTCCCTGTCAGCCGGTGCAGCGGTCTGCTCGCACGCCTCCCATCGACTCACATGCTTGCTCGGACGACACCTGCCGATGAGAAGCGGGGACTCGTGGCGGCACGTAAACGGCCACGGTTTCAATACTGAAAGTGTTCGCCTTAACGTGACATGTCTTTGTTCCAAAATACCTTGTCTCTTCATTTGTGCAACTTGTCATAAGCAGCTTGTCTCAAATTGAAGAAAAAACTTACGAAGTAATATTTGTGCCATATCACACGACCATGCTTAGTTTCAAGAATTTATGCTCACTTTTGGATTTTCTGAAATTTAAGATCCCGGATTCGAAACAATATCATAACCTGCATCATACAATAAATTTTCAAGCAGTACATATATCCTGTTGTATTTCTTAAGAAAGGATTTGGTCAAACATTTTGCTTAGTTAGACTTCAGACAAGTTATATATGCAGAGTAAAAGGATAATCCCACCATACCAGTGCATTGCCAGATATATTAACTCAAGTACTAGGCACGAACAAACGGGCTCAATTCTGTGCTCATCCTGGTGTAGTAGTAGTACTAGGCAATGCAGTTGACGGGTGACCTTGACGAGCGGCGACCAAGGGAATTGAACCGTGCTCGGCACGGTAGGTAA
>NW_025228171.1:76846-78111 GCF_018294505.1 Triticum aestivum | reverse complement strand
GTTGTCTAGTTACTAAAGCATCCCTCTGTTGTTCATCGGTAGTCATTATGGACCGGGGACATCAGGGGAATTTCCTAGGGTTGGAATTCTGGCCGCTAGGTATTTCGACTTGAAACGCTGAGGCTCGACTGGTTGGGGTTGCTTAATGTGCGTACCACGCACGCCACTGAAGGACACGAGACCAGTTTTTTAATTTTTTTAGGATCAACACGAGCCAAGGTCTGGCTGGTACGCCGTTGGGTCCTACCATTCGAGAATACGAAAGGAACCTTTTAAATTGCCGAACGAATCTATGTGTATTACAATGCCCGTATTTTCCTTGCAAATACTAATCTCAACGTGGTAAATGATTTATGACGAGTTGTTGAAATAGAGTGAGTTTGTGATATAGCGATCTCAACATGGATTTCAGATTTCATGGTATCCCTAGTAAGTTTTCCAATGCAAATTCAAATTTAAAAGATGAACAATATGGAGGTGAGAAAACTTTGTATGTATCAAGCATAGACCACACACACACACACACAAACACACACACACACGAACACAACAACAATCCAATATGTATAGTGCATCTATTTTTCCAAACCATGCATGTATGACACGAATTCAAAAATACTCCTTCTACTCCTAAATATTAGTCTTTTAGAGAGTTCAACAAGTGACTACATACGGAGCAAAATGAGTGAATCTAGACTCTAAAATATGTCTATATACATCCGTATGTGCCAGTCCATTTGAAATCTCTAAAAAGACTAATATTTAGGAACGAAGGGAATAAAATGTAAGACATGCATGGTCCTCAGTTCAATATTTAAAATGAACATGAAACTGAAACATGAATATTAAGTCTAGTGCTACAGTTCATGCAAATGTTGTGTTTAGGCGGAGCTATGATTGTCGGGGGTTAGCCCCTCGACCTTAGATAAAATTGTGGAGCTCTGTTTAGGGTTGTTTAGATTATATTTATCCCCACCCTCCCAACCACCGATTGGTTGTGCACCCCCACCCGTCCTCCTCGGGAGAATATCATGTGCCCCCATACCTTAGGTGCTATATGCCTATACGAGTTGCTTGGAGCTTGTAGATCTAAGATATAGCAGCTCACATGATGTGTCTTAATATTTTTGCAGGAAACCTTGATGAGTTTGAGAATCGCACACAATTTGTACAAAAACTACTCAGATGCCCTTGGATCCCATATCCAACGACCTGAAAGCTCGTATCACCGTAGCATCTAAGGTGAAGGAGGACATCATATTCTC
>NW_025228171.1:70754-76836 GCF_018294505.1 Triticum aestivum | reverse complement strand
TGTATGTAAAAATATCATGTGGTACCACACCTTAGATGCTTTGGTGATACACACTCTTCGGAGCCGTTGGATTTGTGACCCAACACCTCCTCGGTGGTTCGAATGGTTTTTTTTGCAGAAAAGCCCCAAAAGAGTTCGGCCACTACTTACAAGCCCAAAGACTGCTCAAATGCCATTGGATCTCAGATAAGACGACCTCGAAGCTCGTATCACCGTAGCATCCAAGCTGAGATAGCACCTTATGTTTTCTCGCATGGGAGAATATGAGGTGCTCCCGCACCATAGATTCTATGGTGATACGAGTTAACTGAGATCTAACGGCCCACAGTAGGAGGTTTGAATGTTTTTGCAATATACGGCTGAGAGAGTTTGGGAAATGCGCAAAAAGTACAAGTACTACGCATGTGCCATCTGATCACTGATCATACGACCTGGATGCTCTTATCACCGTAGCAGGTAATTAAGCTACGGGGAGCACCTAATATGAGAAACGGGGAGCCATTGGATCGAAGATGCAGCAGCACACACGAGGCCTGAATGTTTTATTTGCAAAAAAATATCTTTGGAGAGTTTGGAAATTGCGCATAATTACAAAGACTACTCCCGAGCCATTGGATCTCACTTCCAACAGTGTAAAAACTCGTATCACCATAGCATCTAAGCTGCGGGGTGGATGTGATATTCTATGCCACTGTCATTTTTGTTTGTATACTTGCAAATTACGTGTAAGTTGTGCCTTTACTTGTCTAACCGCACAAAGTGTTTGTTCAAAAAAATCATCCTACACTGAAATATCGGAACAACACATGGGGGTCCCACTTGTCATTAATCAAATTTGGACCTAAAACTAACAAATCAAAAAGACGAGATTCGAACTGGCAACCTGGACTACAAAGCATAAGTCGATAGCCTGAAACAACAACGTTTGTTTTCTTTGTCCCATAACTTGATTTTATACAGTATTACGTTGAGTAGAGTAGAGGGTGCCTCGTCAACACTTGCATGACCATTGAATCACTTACTAGTGGGTCCCAGGTCTGCAATCTCAATCTCTCTTCTCTCCATCGTTTAACCTTTGCATGGGCACACACGAAGAGCGGCGCTAGCTTGCCGTGGTGTTATTACAACTAAAAAAAAGCTTGGAAAATAGAAGAATCGCCTAGAACAAGTGACGTTGTGGCTGGTCGAGACGGAGCTAACCACATCTATCCTCCGTGCCATGTTTGCATGATGAAATTGTGTGGCTAGTGGGGTGTTTTTGACCGACTGGCTGGGTCCCGAGGTCGAACCATAGGTACTATGTCTGATACAGTATATTTTCACACGCACATTTTTCCTCTGTGCCGAGACGTGGCACACCCTACCACGTGGTTTCGGGGTCCTCCCGGGTGGTGCACGCATATATTCTTGCTAACATGGGACGCCCTACCGCGCGTTTTCTGGGTCCTCCTCGGTCGTAGCGCCAAAGCAAGTAAATGAGTCATCAAATCACGAAAGACCACCTTTCTCGCCGAGTACATCAGTGAAGCACGGTGGCTAGCTAGTTGGGCTAGTTCGACTGATTAGCTAGGCCGCCGCCACATTTGTTTTTTCACCCCTTTTTTATCTACTTGCCGGCAGGTAAATTTAAATATCAACCGCGGTGTTGCTTTGGTGTTTGTGTGCGGCAGCATTTTTAATTTTTTGATTGACGGGAGCAGGCGCGGCAGGATTTTTAATTCTTTGATTGACGGGAGCAGGTGTGGCAGCAATTAGTCATGATGACTCCGCTTGTAAAACCCAATGCTCCCTGATGTGAGAAGTCGTCGACTGCTGTTTTACCATGGTGAAAACCAAAAGATTCCCTGCTCCTCGGCTGGCTCCCTCCGCCTTCCCGTAGATTGCATTGCCTTTCAGCCGTTTCGCCCCCTTTGCTTCCTCTCCCCATTGCTTCTACCTGCTGTCATGGTGACGCAGCAGATCACGGAGTCTGAGGTGAGGCGCCTGACACAGGAGCTCCATGCCAAGGATGCGGAGCTCAGGGCCAAGGACGTGGAGCTCCGTGAGCTCCAGGAGGAGAGGAGTGCCATGCTACTCCGTTATGTGCGAGAGTTCACGGAGCTTCAAAAGCGACAGGCGTCCACCACAAAGATGCTCGAGGTGTCGACGGCGTTGCTGCAGAAAGCAGGAGATACGGTAGGCCGTCAGGGGAGCCGGCTGGAGCGCGAGCGGGACGATTGTGGCGATGTCCAGGATCGCCTCAGCCAGTTGGTGAACCAAGTTGCCACGCACGTGTTGCGGCTCCGCGATGCCTACCGTCGTGCCAGCGCGACGATGCCGGCAGTCGGGCTAAACCCGTTCGACCACTCGGTCGACTTCAATGAGCTATGGCTTCCTGACCTGGTCTCCTTCTTCACCTATATCTCCGAGGAGTTGAGCCGTCTCCGCGCGATGGTGGGGGCTGAGCTGGACAAGTAGGGGTTGCGGGCTGCCATCGCCGTTGCCGGGTGAATCCTTTCAGGGCTCCATCACCGGAATCCATTCGTGCCATTGGACGCCGTCTTTGACGAGCTGGCTCCCGTCGACCGGGAGCGGGCTCTGCGGGCGGTTGCACCCTACATCACCAACGTCGTGCGCCTCGAGAAGCAGAGGGACTTCGGTGGTGTTTAGGCGCCCTCTGCATGGGCATGTCCATGTCTCGGTGCAACATGACCGTTGGATCAAACTCAGACGGTGGAGATCAGTCACTATAGCACAAAGCATGTGGGTGTGTTTGGTTGCATTCTCATCTCAATATAGTTGTTTCCTCTTCGTGTATTTTTGTTAACCTACTAGTGTGGACTCATGCACCCTTCATGCACTCTGCCAAACACCCAAAAGTGGGTCGAGAAGGGAACTTTTGCTCCCATCCTGTGCACCCTTCATACACCGTGCCTAACACTATTCGTGCTTCATATGGTTCATGTTTCATGGAGTACTGTAGCACTGTACTCTCCATGCGCTGTAGACCTAGTTCTGTTAACATTGATCTCACCATTCATTCTTGACTGGACAGTCGAAAAAGCAGTACATATAGGAGTAGTTGACATGCGCACAACATCATTTGTTATCGTCATATCTTACTACACTAGCAACAAGATTGTGTAGTACCACTACTAGGGAAAACCCTAGCAGTAGCGCGGGTTTTTTGTCCACTAGTAGTGCGGGAGGCCGTGCTACTAATAAGGCGCTACATCTATTGCTTAGCAGTAACGCGTGCCCGCACGCGCTACTGCTAGGACAAATAGCTGAAGCGTTTATTCAGTACCACACTACTGCTAAGGTAACTACTTGCAGCGTGTTTTCTGTCCATCGCTACTAGTATTTTTTTTATTTTTTTATTTTTAGTGTATTTATGCGCCATCGTACAAATATTGGTACAATACCAGTTATGAGGTTTACATCATTATGTCCATAACAGTGTGTCAAATGAAGGTGGATTAGGTTCAAGTGGAGGCAATATGTGGTGCATGTCAAAATTATACTACTAATCCAAACTTGATCTAGTTTGGACTAGTAGTACTTTCGATGTGCACCACATGTTGCCTCCACTTGAATCTAATCCGCCAGCACAAGCTATTTAATCATCATCATAGTCATTACCACCAACAGTATTTATCTAATCACCACTAACACTAGCTAATAATAATCATCATAGTCATTACCACAAACACTAGGTAGCTAATCACTCCTGCTGCTCTCTCTTAGGTAAAATAACATAAAACATGTATAGCTCTCCTCCTTGATCAAGCTGGAGCATGCAGATGAACCTGTCTCCTAATCGTGGGTAGCGCATCTGTTTGTTGCCCCCTAGTA
Source organism: Triticum aestivum (assembly GCF_018294505.1). Taxonomy (NCBI): domain Eukaryota; kingdom Viridiplantae; phylum Streptophyta; class Magnoliopsida; order Poales; family Poaceae; genus Triticum; species Triticum aestivum. The sequence continues at coordinate 73,002 of NW_025228171.1, read as the reverse complement.
CTTCTCTGCGCTCCCCCATCACATATTTGGTCTAGTCTTGCACTATTAAGCATCCGTCGCTAATCTTGAATGCACTAAAGTAATCTGTAGGATATCTTGGCCGTAAGCTGATAATACTCATGGTACCTTTAGTCTTGATCCCATAAGGCACAACATTCATCGGGAGTCCCTGTTGAAGAACATCGTATGGGAACATACTTAGCAATGAAGTTTAGCTTCAAAAATAATGTATGGAAAAGATGCACTGATGACAAATAGTAAAAATCTTACCATCCTTCCTAAATAGATGTGACCTTAGTTCATTACGAACACTATTGGTCGCACATTTTCAGTACTAACATTTCTAAATGCAGGAAGAAAATTTGTCTTGACAGTATCAAGATCCTCAAGCCATGAAACATAATGACTGAGCTCCTCGCAGTTGAGTTTAGCCCCAGGACAGTATACGGTCCTGTCTACCAAGTGCTGGACATGTTTGCTTGCACCGAAATAAGCTGACAATACAAATTAGTTGTCAACTATTTTTGAATAAACAATATCAAAGACATAAATATGGTTGAGGAACTTACATAATGGTATAACTGGAGGCGTCTGCACGTCGACCCATATGTCGGTATTACCTTCAATATCATATTCTGGACGAATATCAAAGGTGATAAACATATCAGGTTCAAATGCATAAGTCTTGCATAGTGCTCGCCATGTTTTGCATCCAAAATAGGTGTAGTCGTCTCAATTGTATAATTTTGCATGGAAACTATAACCATGCTCGTTCTTCAAGTAAACTTTCTTTTCCTTCATACTATGACTGAAACCTATCTTATCCAATACAAAAACTCTTGCATGCCAGGGGATACGCTAGTAGAATAGTAAAAAAAATATAAGTTGAAGCAAATGAAGCAGATGTCATGCTTAATTACGAAAAAAGACTTGTCATTGTGACTTACTGTATCCACTTTGAAGTTCTCGTCCAACTTGATGCTGAAGCGCCTATCATCATCTAGGAAGATTCCGTCGCATAGGCCACGCTCGTCTTCGCAGTATTTGCAAATACCGAAATCCTTTTCGTCGTCAGACATTTCCTATGTTCATAGTTAAAACATTAATTGAAAATCGATCGAAGACAACTACCAAGATACTCAACACACAAATCCGGGGCACTCGATATTTCCTACATATTCTGGCACAAGTCATGCCAAAATTCATGGAAAAATCCGGCATGACCTTTGCTAAAATAGGACATATCGAGCGCCTGAAATTTGCCGGAACGGAAATGAATCAACACTCCGGCAAAACATAGGCCACTCGGAGGTGTAACCTACAAACATGATCGGCCACTTGGATATTGAGCAACACAAGATATACATTTCAAAATATCTTATAGGACTCAAATTAGCATGCATTCAATAAGCAAAAGTAAATCATCTCGTGCGTCCGTACATCGTCGAATATTATCACTAATACATCATGAATAGTGTCATACATATAACATCACTAATACAACTAAAACCCTAGCACACGACGGGTATCGGCGCGGGCAGTGGACACCCACAGAGAAGGGACCATCACGGTATCATAGCTCCAGTGAGATCCCCAGAGAACCTGCCAGGTATGGGAGAACGGCCTGTGCTCCAACGCAAACAAGTAGCGACAGACGTGCGCGTCCTCCTCACTGACACGGTGACGCACCACCTCCGCGGAGTCCTCGAGCCTCTGGAACATCACTGGCCCACACGACCGCCACCAAAGAAGGTTCGGGTCAACGACAGGCTGGCTCCTCGCCAACCTGCGCCCCCTGGTAGGTAGCGCCTCCCAGTACCACCCTGGCGGAGCCCAGTCCCGGACATGGCCGATCTGGTCAAGCAGGTGTCGTCCTCCGCCGACTCGACGAGGAGGATGCGGGATAGGCATCGTCCACGTCGAGGCGGGAAAAATTGCTTTAACTAAAAAATAGAAACAAGTTCTTACTAACTAGTTCTATTAATTCAACTAGTTCTTACTAAAAATAAACTTACTATAAATAAAAATATTCTACTACCTAATTAGTACCTAGTTCTTACTAACTAATTAGTACCTAGGAACTACTGCCCTAATTACCATCTAAGTAATTAACTAACTAGCACTAAAAATAGCCTAGGGTTCATACTAACTAGCACTAAATAGCTAGGGTTCATACTAAGCAGAGAAGAGGGATCGGAAGGGGAGAGTGCTTACAGAGGGCGGGGAGAGAGATGGGGTCGGGGGAGAT